>NW_023270513.1:21211543-21460052 GCF_011800145.1 Mirounga leonina
AAGAAAGAAAGAAAGAAAGAAAGAAAGAAAGAAAGAAAGAAAGAAAGAAAGAAAGAAAGAAAGAAAGAAAGAAAGAAAGAAAGAAAGACAAGCTATAGTCCAAAGGTGCATAGGAGGGACTCCTGAAAACTGAGCAGAGATTCAGAAATGCTTCTGGTACAGAATTAGCTGAGACCATAGGGCAAATAAAATGATCGTATGTTTGAGCCCTACAGAAGAAACAGCCAGGAAGTTTGACTCCACTATAATTAATGCCCCTGCCATGATCTTGGACCAGACAGCAAACAACAAACTTGCCTATACTTCCTGTCTTCGTTTCCTCTCCTCCATTCTCTTTAGACACTAATCAGCTTCTAGCCCTCACAGCAACTCCACCAACACTGCTTTCATCAAGATGACTAATGAACTCCAAATTGCTAAATCCAATAGTTAATTTTCAGTCTTCATCTTACTTGACCTATGCTATAATCTGAAGGTTTCTGTTCCCCCAAATTCATATATTGAAATCGTGATGTTCAGTGTGATGATATTAGAAGGTGGGGATTTTGGGAGGTAACTAGGTCATAAGGGTGAAACCCACACAAATGGGATTAGTGTTCTTATAAAAGAAGCTCCATGAAGCTTCCTAGCCCCTTCCACCTTGTGAAAACACAGCAAGAAGTTGGCAGTCTGCAACCTGGAAGAAGGCCCTCACCTAATCATGCTGGCATCCTGATTTCAATCTTCCAGCCTCCAGAACCGTGAGAAATAAATTTCTGTTGTTTATAAGACTCCAAAACTGTGCATTTTGTTATAGCAGTCTTAACAGGCTAAGACAACCTATTAGGAGGATTGAACACAATAATTGACATCTCTCCTTACCTATTTAAGATACAGTTCAAATCCAACATTCAAACCTGAATTCCTGATCTTCTCCCCAAATCTGCACTACCTGCAACATCCTTCAGATGAGGATCTGAATGGATGACAATTTCAACTTTCCATTTGTTCAGGTCAAAAACCTTGAAGTTATCATTTAAAAATTTTTTTCACTGAAACACATGTATATATCAGACATCTAAATGTTTAAAAATGTACACACTTTGAACAAATACATGCAACCAACCTGAGATCAAGAAACAGAATAATGCAGGAGAACAGCAAGAAAGAGAGGTTAAGAGACATAGAATATATATCCAGAAGCTCCAGCACAATAAATGCGAAATGAAAAAGAAAAGATTAAAAAATGGACAGGAAAGAATAGACAAAGCAATAACTGAAGAAAATTTCCCAGAACTAAAGAAAGATATGAGCATTCAGATTGAAATGGCCTAACAGATGTCAAGCAGATTGTATGAATAAATACCCACACCTACACACACTGTGGTAAAAATCAGAATAAAGAAAAAAAGTCGTAGCTTGTAGAGAGTAAAACATTGACCTAAAAGAGCAAAAATCAATGAATCAATGACATCTGAATTGTCATAGGCAATATTGTGAAGGAAGAAGATGTAACAATATTAAAAGTAGGAAAATAAAATTTTCTTTAAAGCTCTAGGTCATTGTTATATTTATGCACATTATTGAAAAAATATATTAAAATGTCTGCATCCAAAACCAAAAATTGTCCACAATTCCATCACTTAATTAAGTCAATGTTTTCATGTAGTCAGGTTTTTTTCTAGTCCTTCATTTTATGCATATTAAAATTTCACATATTTGCAATGGCATTAAAGGTAGAAATTTTATTCTACAGGCTAACTGTTAGTATAGCATAGGAATTATTCTCTTTGGTAGCCTTTCTTTATTTCTCACCTTCCCCTATCTCTTCTGCTTCCCTCTCAATCCCTCCCACCTCCATGATAAAATTACTACTCCTATTTTTGTTATTTTTTCAAAATTTCTCAACTCTTCTTATTTTATCTACCTCTTAAAAGTTAGAATCAGCCTGTCAAAATTCATTACAAAATTCTGTTGGGCTTTAATTGAAACTGCATAGGAATTACAGATAAATTTGATGAGAAAATGCATCTCTAAAAAATTGAGACTTTCCATCTAGGAACATGGCATATCTCTCCATTTATTCAAGTTGTCTTTTGTGTGGTGAAACTACTAATGTCACTGTCACAGACATCTGGGAAGATAATTTGGCCATGTCTATTACAATAAAAATGTATACATCTTTTTTTTCATCATGTTCAGTTAGCCAACATACAGTACATCATTGATTTTTGATGTAGTCTTCAATGATTCATTAGTTGCTTATAACACCCAGTGCTCATCACAACACGTGCCCTCCTTAATAACCATCACCCAGCTACCCCATTTCCCACCTCCATCCCTTCTGTAACTCTCAGTTTGTTTCCTGGAGTCCAGAGTCTCTCATAGTTTGTCTTCCTCTCTGATTTCTTCCCATATAGTATTCCCTCCCCTCCCCTATGGTCTTCCATGCTATTCCTTATGTTTTACATATGAGTGAAACCATATGATAATTGTCTGTCTCTGCTTGACTTATTTCACTTAGCATAATCCCCTCCAGTTCCATCCATGCTGATGCAAATGGTAGGTATTCATCTTTTCTGATGGCTGAGTAATATTCCATTGTATATATGAACCACATCCTCTTTATCCATTTAACTGTTAAAGGACATCTCAGCTCCTTCCACAGTTAGGCTTTTGTGGACATTGTTGCTATGAACATTGGGGTGCATGTGCCCCTTCTTTTCACTATGTCTGTATCCTTGGGGTAAATACCTAGTAGTACAATTTCTGTGTTGTAGGGTAGCTCTATTTTTAACATCTTGAGGAACCTCCATACTGTTTTCCAGAGTGGCTGTACCAGCTTGCATTCCCACCAACAGTGTAAGAGGGTTCCCCTTTCTCCACATCCTTGCCAACATTTGCTGTTTGCTGCCTTGTTAATTTTTGCCATTCTGACTGGTGTAAGGTGGTATCTCATTGTGGTTTTGATTTGTATTTCCCTGATGGCTAGTGTTGTTGAACATTTTTTCATGTGTCTGTTAGCCATTTGTATGTCTTCTTTGGAGAAGTGTCTGTTCATGTCTTCTGACCATTTCTTGACTGGATTATTTGTTTTTTGGGTGTTGAGTTTGAGAAGTTCTTTATAGATCTTGGATACTAGCCCTTTATCTAAAATGTCATTTACAAATACTTTCTCCCATTCCGTGGGTTGCCTCTTAGTTTTGTTGACCGTTTCCTTTGTGTGCAGAAGCTTTTTATCTTGATGAAGTCCTAAAAGTTCATTTTTGCATTTGTTTCCCTTGCATTTGAAGATGTGTCTAGCTAGAAATTATGTGGCCGATGTCAAAGAGGTTACTGCCTATGTTCTCCTCTAGGATTTTGATGGATTCCTGTCTCACATTGAGGTCTTTCATCCATTTGGAGTTTATCTTTGCATATGGTGTAAGAGAATGGTCCAGTTTCATTCTTCTGCAAGTAGTTGTCCAAATTTCCCAGCACCATTTACTGAAGAGACTGTCTTTTTTCCACTGGATATTTTTTCCTGATTTGTCAAAGATTAGTTGACCATAGAGTTGAGGGTCCATTTCTGGGCTCTCTATTCTGTTCCATTGATCTATGTGTCTGTTTTTGTGCCAATACCATGCTGTCTTGATCACAGCTTTGTAATAGAGCTTGAAATCAGGCATCATGATGGCCCCAGCTTTGGTTTTCCTTTTCAACATTCCCCCGGCTATTCAGGGTCTCTTCTGGTTCCATACAAATTTTAAGATTGTTTGTTCCAGCTCTGTGAAAAATGCCAATGGTATTTTGATAGGGATGGCATTGAAAGTGTAGATTGCTCTGGGCAGAATAGACATTTTCACAATGTTTATTCTTCCAAACCATGAGCATGGAAGGTTTTTCCATCTCTGTGTGTCTTCCTCAATTTCTTTCATAAGTATTCTGTAGTTTTTAGAGGATAGATCCTTTACTTCTTTGGTTAGGTTTATTCCTAGGTATCTTATGGTTTTGGGTACTATCGTGAATGGAATCGATTCCTTAATTTCTCTTTCTTCAGTCACATTGTTCTTGTATAGAAATGCAACTGACTTCTGTGCATTGATTTTATATCCTGCCACATTACTGAATTGCTGTATGAGTTCTAGTAATTTGGGGGTGGAGTCTTTTGGGTTTTTCACATAAAGTATCAAGTCATCTGCAAAGAGAAAGAGTTTGACTTCTTTTTTGCGAATTTGAACGCCTTTTATTTATTTTTGTTTTCTGATTGCTGAGGCTAGGACTTCCAATACTATGCTGAACAATAGTGGTAAGAATGGGCATCCCTGTCATGTTCCTGACCTTAGGGGAAAAGCTCTGTTTTTCCCCATTGAGAATGATATTTGCTGTGGGCTTTTCATAGATGGCTTTTATGAACTGAGGTATGTTCCCTCTATGCCTACACTTTGAAGAATTTCAATCAGGAAAGGATGCTATATTTTGTCAAATGCTTTTTCTGCATCAATTGAGAGGATCATATGGTTTTTATTTTTTATTAATGTGCTCTATCACGTTGATTGATTTGCGAATGTTGAACCACCCTTACATCCCAGGTATAAATCCCACCTGATCGTGATGGATAGTCCTTTTAAAGTACTGTTGGATCCTATTGGCTAGGATCTTGTTGACTATTTTGGCATCCATGTTCACCAGGGATATTGGTCTGTAATTCTCCTTTATGATGGGGTCTTTTCCTGGTTTTGGGATCAGGGTAAGGCTGGCCTCTTAGAACAAGTTTGGATCGTTTCCTTCTATTTCTATTTTTAAAAACAGCTTCGTAGAATAGGTATGATTTCTTCTTTAAATGTTTGCTAGAATTCCCCTGGGAAGCCATCTGGCCCTGGACTCTTGTTTTTTGGGAGGTTTATGATTACTGCTTCAATTTCCTGGTTATTGGTCTATTCAGATTGTCTATTTCTTCCTGTTTCAGTCATGGTAGTTTATAAGTTTCCAGGAATGCATCCATTTCTTCTAGATTGCTTAATTTGTTGGCATATAGTTGCTGGAAATAATTTCTAATAATTGTTTCTATTTCCTTGGTGTTAGTCATGATCTCTCCCCTTTCATTCATGATTTTATTAATTTGGGTCCTTTCTCTTTTCTTTTGGATTAAGTCTGGCCAGTGGTTTATCTATCCTGCTTTTTTATCCAATCTGAAACACTGTGTTTTTTCATGGGAACATTCTGCCCATTTACACTCAGAGTAACTATTGAAAGATATGAATTTAGTGCCATTGTATTGCCTGTAAAGTCCCTGTTTTTATAGATTTTCTGTTCCTTTCTGGTCCATATAACTCTTGGGGTCTCTTTTAGCTCACAGAATCCTTCTTAATATTTCTTGCAGGGCTGGCTAGGGTGTTGTATATTCTTTCAGTTTCTGCCTGTCCTGAAAGCTCTTTGTCTCTCCTTCCATTCTGAATGACAGCTTTGCTGGATGAAGTATTCTTGGCTGCATATTCTTTTCATTTAGTACCCTGAATATGTCTTGCCAGCCCTTTCTGGCCTGTCTGGTTTCTGTGGACAGGTCTGATGTTGTTCTGATGTTCCTCCCTCCATATGTAAGGTACCTCCTTTCCCTGGCTATTCTCACAATTCTTTACTTGGCTGTAAAATTTGCAAGCTTCACTATTATTATATGTTGGGGTGTTGATCTATTTTTATTGATTTTGGGAGGGGTCCTCTCTGCCTCTTGGACTAGAATGCTTGTTTCCTTCCCCACATTAGGGAAGTTCTCAGCTATTAGTTGCTCAAATATATCTTCTAGCCCTCTCTCTCGTTCCACCCCTCAGGGATCTCAATAATTCTGACATCGGAACGTTTCATGGCATCATTAATTTTGCAATCCTTTTTTCATGTGCAACTAGCAGCCTACCTCTGTTTTCCTCCACTTCCTTCTTTTCCATCAGCATATCTTTGAGGTCACTAATTTTCTCTTCTGCCTCATTTACTCTGGCTATCAGAGTATCCAATTTGGACTGAATCTTATTCATAGCATTTTTTAGTTTGGCCTGATTTGATCTCATTTCTGCTCTTAGAGATTCTATAGAGTCACTAATGCTTTTTTCAAGCCTAGCTATTGACTTCATGATTGCTATCCTGAATTCTATCTCTGACATCTTGCTTATATCCATATCCATTAGTTCTGTGGCAATGACATTGTCTCTGCTTCTTTTCTTTGCTGAGAGTTCCTCCTCCTAGTCATTCTGTTAAGGGATGGTTGAGCAAATGAGCAGAGTCCAAAATATCAACTATGACCCAAGTAAGATGCACCCTCATCCCTGGTTGTCTGGAGCCCTGGGACCATATTCCTGGTCAGATGAGTGCTCTTCCCAGAGGGGAATCAAGTTGCAGGGCAGAGCACAAACATGCAAGGATGGTCACCAGTGACCAGCGACACCAGTGGGTGTCAAAAATGCACACATCTTATGACCCATCAATTCATTCTCATCAAATCTGGAGAAATATCCATACTCAAATATATCCTACAGTATTCTCTATAGCAGGGGGGGAAAAAAGGAAATAACCTAAAGGTCCATCAACTGGGAAATGGATAAAGAACATATTGCCAAACATGCTTCTGAATACTATGCAACAGTTAAATAGAATGGGGTAGATCTCCATCTTTTGGCATGAAGCAATAAATAGGACAGATTGTTAAACAAACAAATCACTTTACAGAATATACATTCTTATGTAGAGCACACACACAAACATACAAAACGAAAGCACATATTTTTACCACTCACCACCCTTATAATATTGAACATACCTGATATTTCATTGCTATTTTTCTGATTTGTATAATTTGAACAGGATTGTAGGGAGGATTAATACTTGTGAACTTCTTAAAACAGTGCCTGGTACAAAGTAAGTGCACTCAATATTAGCTATTATTAGTTCAATTCAGCAAATATTCATTAACTGCCAACATGCATCAGGCACTCCACTAGCTCATTGGTGATACAGAGATGACTAAGAATCAGTCCTTGCCATTGAAAAAGCTTACACGGTGTGGAACAATTAGCCACATATGCCCACATTGGCAATACAATGATAAACACTTTGAAGGAATAATTGCAGGGTGTTCTGAGCATACATGAGGTTCACTCAGCACAGGACTGGGGAGGAAGGGGTGTAAGAGTAGGGCACTTTTGAAGTGGAAAACTCTAGTAACAACTTTCTCTCCATTCCTTTTCCTCATTAAAGGACAGAAAGTCCTCAGTAGATTATTTATGGCTTTCCAAACCTAAAAATGACCCATCAAAATTTATGTTGGCACAAAATTTTCTGATTACCACTCAAGCTTGGCAACTGAGAGTAACCATTGTGAGATATAACAGGGTCATTCCACAGGACAAGTTGGGAAACAACTACAAATTTTGTTACAAACCTCATGGGGTATCTACTTTATTCCACAGGGTGCCAGTCTTTCATAACATAGTTTCCACATTCAGAGAACATTTTATGGTAAGTTTCCAAAGATTGTGTTTCACAACAAATATCTAAATCCCTTGCCAAAGACTTAAGATTGTATAAACTCAAAATAAACATTAGTCATCACCACATCTCTATTAAAAAAAAAAAGGCATGACAATGGCTTGTATAAACTAGAGTATATTATCTAGGAACTATTAGGCAACTTTCCAGATTACAAGATTCAGACTAAATATTCAAGAAAGGGATAAAAAATCCAGTGTTGCTTAAAAGACCAACCTATAAATCTGCAATGAGTTAAAGGGATAAGGAATGCTTTCCAACTAATTCAGTAAGAACTGTACACTCTGGGACAAACAAAAGTAAGAGATTTTCTGCCCATAGAGCTCATGGTCTAGTCAGAAAAACAGAGCACACACACAGAAAAGTCTTTTACATAATGAACTTTAATTTTAAGCTTGAACAAGTCTTATACATAATGAACTTTAATTTTAAGCTTGAACAAGTGGGAAATCTAACTAAAGAGGTAAAATATCTATAGGTAAAAGATCTCTACTCTGAAAACTATAAAACACTGATGAAAGAAATTGAAGACAACACAAAGAAATGTAAAAATATTCCATGCTTATGGATTGGAAGAACAAATATTTTTAAAATGTCTATACTATCCAAAGCAATCTACACATTTAATATAATCCCTATCAAAATACCAACAGATTTTTTTCACAGAGATAGAACAAACAATCCTAAAATTTGGATGGAAGCACAAAAGACCCAGTATAGCCAAAGCATTCTTGCAAAAGAAAAGCAAAGCTGGAGGCATCACAACTCTGGACTTCAAGTTATATTATAAAGCTGTAGTGATCAAGACAGTACGGTACTGGCACAAAAATAGACACAGAGATCAATGGAACAGAATGGAAAACCCAGAAATGGACCCACAACTGTATGGTCAACTAATCTTTGATGAAGCAGGGAAGAATATCCAAAGGAAAAAAGGAAATCTCTTCAACAAATGGTGTTAGGAAAACTGGACAGCATCATGCAAAAGATTTTAGCTAGATTTTTAATAAGGATTATACATCCCTTATGAAAAATTTATAATGGTTTCTCATTGTCAACAGGATAAATCTGTTTTTCTCACCTTATCCCACACACTATATCTCAAAGGTAATCCTCTGGTCCAGCTAGATTGGCTTAAGCAGTATGCCTCAGATTTCCCATCTAGAATACTTTCTACAAATCCTAAGCATGGGTAGCCATATTAATCCCATCTCTTCCATGAAACTTTCACAGCTATAGCACCTACTGTCCTCTTCCCCCCCTGAATACTCTTACCACTTATCTACAGTCTACATTCTGATATCTCTTGGCAACGTCCACCTCTACCACAAGAACTTGGTCATAAATGAGGAAATTTTACAAAACAGATCAGAACAGAAACATGCAAAGTCACCTTACATAGACAGAATGACTCACAGGCCTCCAACATTTGACTTACATCCTAACTGAATTGGTCTATAGCTCAAGGATTGAGCAAAAAAAGGATAATAAATCTCAAAAGCTAGAGCTAGCTTTATCCAAACAGTATCTTCCTGAGGAGAGAGAGGCTTGGGTGCTGGACTTAAATATTTCTATTCCCTAAGGCAAAGCACACTTCATGTGAAGAGAGTGCAGGTGCTTCCAGCCAATAGATGTCACATATAACCTCACTGGCCCCAGCATGCCCTTCCCACTGAACAAAAAACTCCAGTGGAGGATGCCTTATGATATGCATTTTTAAAAGTTACTTTTATTCCAGAATAACCTAGTGTAAAAATAACCCCCTTTAGAGGTATAGTTCTATGAGTTTTGACAAGCACATAATGATGTATAACCACCACCACAATCAAGATATAGAATATATGATTTAACTTCTTATGTAGGTTTGTTGACTAGGGGAAAAAATGTGCTGTCCATGAAGACATGCTTGCAACAATTATTTTTCACTAAAAAATAATACTGTCATATTAGCTTGGCTAGAATGAGCCCATTCTTAATATACTGACAAACTTGTGAAAGTAAGAGAAACAAAATTGTCATCTCAGATCTAAATTACATCAACACAATATATCAGATCATAATTACAAAAAGTTACCTTAAAGAGACAGACTATATCACAGGCCTGCAAGTCTTATTAACCATAACCTGACAGCAAATTTTGCATTAACCTAGTGTGTAAAACAAAACAAAGATTGGTTTATTTAGATATTTTTTAGACAATTGTTACTCCAACTATGATCCTTAAACTGATGCCCATATGCAAACTGTTTGTTATGGGGCCATGATAAGAGAAGTACCAAAACTAAGAGGTGGGCAATTAGAAACTTTTATTGCAATTTGACAGATTAATTTTGTATTGATTTAATCTAATATTAAAACCTTTGGGCTTGTATTTTGTATGTCTTGGTTTCATTTGTCTACCGATTTATTTTTATTGTATTTCTAAAAGATATTGTTTAGTTATAGATTGGATTGGGGAATGGGGGGACTGGTCCTTCCTCACATTCTAGTGCATGCTTCTACCACTTTCTGCTTGTACCTACTAAATCTTGACCACTCAGTTAAACCTTAATCATTTATTACCTTAGTCATGGATTAGCAAACTTTTTCCATAAAGGGTCAGAAACTAAATAGTTTTGGCCTTGCAAGCCATACAGTCTCAGTGACAACTCTTCTACTCTGTTGTTGTAAGCCAAAAGTAGCCATAGACAATATGCAAATAAATAAGTTTGGCTGTATCCCAATAAACCTTTATTATGATAACTGAAGACAGGCTGATTTGATCCATGGGCAGAAGTTTGTCAATCCCTGACTTATATTATCATTTAATTTTGTCATATTAAATTGCATACTCTTCACCAAGAGCAGACCTGCGGCTTATCTTTTTTTTTTCTTTTTCTCGTTTTAAGCAGTGACTTCAAATTCCAATAACCACCTTTAGAATGAATGAAGAAATGGTGAGTAACAAGTGAGTATTCCAGATAGTGGGGGCAGAAAAAGCAAAGGCATAGGGTTAAGAATACAAGTGAAGATAATTTAACCAAAGCCAAGAAGACTGAGAATAATTTCAATGTTTCCATCAATGATATAAAACATTGTTTAAAAAAAAAAAAATGCCTGGCCAATTTCTTTTCTATCTTCACTGAAAATAGAAAATAGAAAACAAGTTGGCATTTTCCCAGAAAGTTTTTACATGGCACATAAACAAGAACTTCTAGTAAACTTTAGACTGGGGTACTAAAGAAACTTGTTCAGGAAGAGGAATTTCTCAAAGTAATATTAATACAAATTGTCCTGAGCTATTTGAAAAAATTATTGTGCGTGTCCAAGAAATGTCCTGGATGATTCTTCAAGATTGCTTTCATTTTCAAGCCTATAAATTCAGCAGATGACCCATTTTCCCCCAGAGGCTCCATGCTTCTAAAAAAGAAGTTCTAAAAAGGAAGCATAATATTTTGTTTAAAGGTTATTGGTATTTCAAATTATATTATATATACTAATTATATATATTTTGTGCCTAGTAAAAGCATATTGCCTAAAATAAAGATTTTCAGAAAATTACTCACTGTAATGAATGACTAAGATTTAATCCAAATTTGATGGTTTTAACCTTCGGTCGTATAAATTTCCATTTGGGCATTAATACTTAAAGAGTTAGAGGAAGAACAATAGGTTATAAATATTGTGGAGGTAGAATATGAAGAATGTTAAATAAGTGAATTGCCAGTCTTCATTATACTGGCAAAACTGTCATGTAAAGCCACATTCATTTAGTCAATATTTATTGAGTACCAGTTTTAAAGCCACATTCATTTAGTCACTATTTATTGAGTACCAGTTTTGTGCCAAGAATTGTGATACACAGTATAAACCAAACATAACCCCTGCCTTCAAGGAGCTTATTTATACTCTAAGGAGAACACAAAACATGATGAATAAAATACTACAACAGATGAGTCAAATTTGACTGCAATTTGACAGACTATATTGGCATTTTCCAAGAGCTATCAAATGTGTCTTTCAAAAATTACTCAAGTAACTTTATTTACACATTTTACTGTTACTATATCTCCCCATGGTAGAAGAGCTGTTGCCTTTTCCACAGAAAAAAAGAGCCTTTTTGGAAGAAACAGAAAGTTAATTAGGCTAATATGATTGCTTAAAAAGCATGTCTAGTGAAGGAAAAGTAACAGAGAGCAAAATGAAAAAGTTTCAGGCCTAAGAAACACATTCCAAAATGTTCTGATCTATACTAATATAGAATCAGTTCACAGTTATTTAAAAAATTGTTTAAAATTCATAAAAGTCACACTACTTATTGCAAAATTCTTGGGAGTTGAAATATTTACAAATGTAAAGAGAGTCTTGTGAAAAACCTATCTTCAACTTCCTTAATTAAATCAATTGTATATTGATTTACACATTAAAGCTAAAATGTAAGGTACATAAATTCACTCCTTTTGGGTACTTAATGGCTTTATTAACCATGAAAATTGCCATTAAAATAAGCTTTTAAAGGCCAATCTAACATGACAATTTTGATTTTTTTTAACTACATGTTGTATCATACTCTGCTTTCACAAATAGGAACATTTTGGTCTGATCCTTGCATAGCAATGCTGAATGCAAATGTGGTTAATCCAGTGTAGTGTATATTTGCAACTTCCAGATATCCAGATCTAACTCAGAGTCACTGAGATTTTCTGTCTAACTTAATGCTTGTCATATGAGAAGCCCAGAAGCCAGGCATGGTACATTTTTGCATACTCCCACTCAAGAGCTGATCTGTTATTTAAGACTTCTCACCTACACCAGAGGGCCTTAACTGATTCACTAACAACCTCCCTGCCTTATCTCTGTGTTTTGGTACTCACAATCTCAGTCTTGCCCAGATTACATTTTTTACTTTGGTTAATGATTTTGGCTTTTGTTCATGTCCCTAGTATATTAATCCCATCACCTGGGCCTTAATCATGACCACACTGTATTCCTTTCTGCCTTGTCTTCCCTGATATTTTGATGCTAGAAAATTACTGTGCTTCCCTAACCTAAACCTCAGTGTTTGAGTTACATATGTTCCAATTTCTGCCCTATGGTATACTGGTCAGAATCTTAATGATAAAGTTTATATCCATTTGTTTATTTAATTGTAAAAAGCACTCTCTTAGGTTATGTGATACAAAGATGAATGAGACAAAATCCTTGTCCTCAAGGAGCCTGCAGTCTAGTGAAGGATTCAGAGAAGTTAATCAACAATTGTAATAGAATATAAAAGTATTATGTTAAAGGAGTCATGCAAACACAAAGGATATTAAAGATGGCTTCCTGGAGGTGGTGATAACTTAAGTTATTTTGAAGGCCAGATAGGAGTTAGCAAAGCAGAAAAAAATGAATAAATAAGAGGGCATGAAGAGTATTCCAAGAAGAGAGAGGAGAACATATGTAAGCAAGAGACAACATGGCAGATTAGAGGAACGACAAGTATTATTATGACTGAAACATATTTCCAGTGAAGTGGTGAAATGTGAAGCTGGTTAGAGCCAGATCATGAGAAGCCTTGTTGAACTATATTCTATCTAGTGGGCAATAGGGACCCACTGAAGGGGATTAACCATTAAAGTGTTTGAGATTACTCTCCAGGGTTATGGAAGATGGATTAGAAACAGTTGAAAGATGGGTGAACAGAGAGGGGCCTTACAATAATCCTGATAATATGTAATGATGGACTGAAATAAAATGGTTGCAAAAGGAATGGAAAGGAGAGGATGAGAGCAAGAATAAGAGATATAGTATTTGATCGTAGAGAAATTGACAAATGATTTGGTACAGAATTTAAAAAGTCTAAACTAACCCCATTGTTACATATTTGAGGTATTAAGAGAAGAAATAATTTGTAGTTAAAAGTTTGATGCAGAAGACAATGACTTATTTAATGAAGCTGAGTGTGCAGTGTACATAAGCATCCAAATGGAGATAATCCAAAGGTAGGTGAAAATGTCAATCTGTAGCTCCAGATAAAAGTTATGGTTACCATAGATATGAGGGTTGTCTGCATAGAAGCGATAGCTTATAAGAATGAGTATATAAAGAAAATCTGGAAAGGTTTTCAAAGAAAAAATGAAATTTTAGATTAGGCTAGAGTTTCTAGTAGGTTTTGCATTGTTGATATACAGCATGTACAGTGTCAGAAGAAAAGTCATTATCTTACCTCTTCATTTCTAAAAAGTTTCAATTAATTCTTTTTAAAGTACTTCCTCTTACCCAGTTTCATGTGACCCTCTTCATAAGTGCCCTTTGAATTGGATAGGTGAAGTATTATCCCCTTATAAGAACTTCCTGGTAATATTAGCACCTCTGTCCCTTCCCCAGGGCAGACTCCTTCTCCCAGCTAACTTAAAGACCTTTGCCCTGCTGGCACCCATGCCCTAGCATGACACTCAATTCATAGGTGAAAGGCCCAGAACACTAAGTGTTCAAGTGTTTGCCAAAGGTCACACAACAAACCAGCAGAAGAAGAAAATGACACACAAAGATGTCAGGACTGCTGACTTCATGCCTAGGGCTGTTTGCACTATATATATATTTTTTATTTAAATTGAATTAGCCAACATATGGTACATCATTATTTTCAGATGTAGTGCTCAATGATTCATCAATTGCATATAACACCCAGTGCTAATCACATCACGTGCCCTCCTTAATGCCCATCATCCAGTTACCCCATCCTCCCACCCACCTCCCCTTCCACAACCCTCATTTTATTTCCTAGAGTCAAGACTCCCATGGTTTGTCTCCCTCTCTGATTTCTTCCCAGTTTTCCCTCCTTTCCCCTATGATCCTCCATGCTATTTCTTATATCCCACATGAGTAAAACCGTATGATAATTGTTTTTCTCTGATGATTTATTTCACTTGGCATAATACCCTCCAATTCCATCCACGTCCTTGTAAACGGTAGGTATTCATCCTTTCTGATGGCTGAGTAATATTCCATTGTATATATAAACCACATCTTCTTTATCCATTCATCTGTTAAAGGACATTTTGGCTCCTTCCACAGTTTTGGCTATTGTGGACATTGCAGCCATGAACATTGGGGTACAGGTGTCCCTTCATTTCACTACATCTGTATCTTTGTGGTAAATACCTAGTAGTACAATTGCTGGGTCATAGGGTAGCTCTATTTATAGCTTCTTGGGGAACCTCTATACTGTTTTCCAGAGTGGCTATACCCGCTTGCATTCCCACCAACAGTGTAAGAGGGTTCCCCTTTCTCCACATCCTGGCCAACATTTGTTGTTTCCTGTCTTGTCAATTTTAGTTAACTGTGGTTCTGTATGTCTTCTTTGGAGAAGTGTCTGTTCATGTCTTCTGAACATTTCTTGACTGAATTATTTGTTTTGTGGGTGTTGAGTTTGAGAAGTTCTTTATAGATCTTGGATACCAGCCCTTTATCTGAAATGCCATTTGCAAATACCTTCTCCCATTCTGTGGTTTGCCTCTTTCTTTTGTTGACTCTTTCCTTTGCTGTGCAGAAGCTTTTTATCTTGATGAAGTCCCAGAAGTTCATTTTTGCTTTTGTTTCACTAGCCTTTGGAGACGTGTCTTGAAAGAAGTTGCTGTGGCTGATGTCAAAGAGGTTGCTGCCTATCTTCTCCTCTAAGATTTTGATGGATTCCTCTCACATTGAGGTCTTTCATCCATTTTTCTATTTCCTTTGTGTCAGTTGTGATCTCTCCCCTTTCATTCATGATTTTATTAATTTGGGTCCTTTCCCTTTTCTTTTGGATAAGTCTGGCCAGAGGCTTATCAATCTTATTAATTCTTTCAAGGAACCAGCTTCTAGTTTCCTTGATTTGTTCTCCTGTTTTTCTGGTTTCTATTTCATTGATCTCTGCTCTAATCTTTATTCTCTCTTCTCCTGCTTGGTTTAGGCCTCATTTTCTGTTCTTTCTCTAGCTCCTTTAGGTGTAAAGTTAGCATGTGCATTTGGGATTTTTCTACTTTTTAGAGAAAGGCTTGGATGGCTATGTATTTCTCCCTTCAGACCACCTTTGCAGAATCCCATAGATTTTGGACAGATATGTTTTCATTCTCATTAGTTTCCATGCATTTTTTAAGTTCTTCTTTAATTTCCTGGTTGACCCAGTCATTCTTTAGCAGGATGCTCTTTAACTTCCAAGTGTTCGAATTCCTTCCAAATTTCTTCTTGTAATTGAGTTCAAGTTTCAAAGCATTGTGGTCTGAAAATATGCAGGGAATAATCTCAGTCTTTTGGTATCGGTTGAGACCTGATTTGTCACCCAGTATGTGGTCTTTTCTGGAAAAAGTTCCATGTGCACTCGAGAAGAATGAGTATTCTGTTGTTTTAGGGTGGAATGTTCTGTATATATCTACAAAGTCCATCTGGTCCAATGTGTCATTCAAAGCTCTTGTTTCTTTGTTGATCTTCTGCTTAGAAGATCTGTCCATTGCTGACAGTGAGTGTTGAGGTCTCCTACTATTAATGTATTATTATCAATGTGATTCTTTATTTTGGTTAATAGTTGGCTTATGTAGTTGGCTACTCCCATGCTGGGGGCATAGATAGTTAAAATTGTTATATTTCCTTGTAGGATATACCCTTTAAATATGATATAGTGTCCCTCTACATCTCTTACTATGGTCTTTGGTTTAAAATCTAATTTGTCTGATATGAGAATTGCTATCCCAGCTTTCTTTTTGAGGTCCGTTGGCAGGATAAATTGTTCTCCATCCCCTAACTTTCAATCTAGAGGTGTCTTTAGGTTCAAAATGAGTCTCTTGTAGACAGCATATGGATGGGTCCTGTCTTTTTATCCAATCTGAAACCTTGTGCCATTTCATGGGAGCATTTAGGCCATTCATGTTGACAGTAACTATTGAAAGATATGAATTTATTGCTATCATATTGCCTATAATGTCCCTGTTTCTATAGATTGTCTCTGTAAATTCTTGGTCTATACTACTCTTGGGGTCTTTCTTCTTTTATAAAATCCCCCTTAATATTTCTTTCAGGGCTGGGTTGGTGGTCACATATTCTTTCAGTTTCTGCTGATCCTGGAAGCTTTTTGTCTCTCCGTCCATTCTGAATGACATCCTTGCTGGATAATATATTCTTGGCTGCATGTTCTTCTCATTTGGCACACTGAAAATGACTTGCCAGCCCTTTCTGGTTTGCCAGGTCCCTGTAGACAGGTCTGATGTTATTCTGATGTTCCTCCCTCTGTACGTAAGAAAGAAATCTCTTCCCCCTAGCTGCTCTCAGGATAACTTCCTTGGCTCTAAGATTTGCAAATTTCACTATTATATGCTGGGGTGTTGGTCTATATTTATTGATCTTGGGAGGGGTCCTCTCTGCCTTTTGGACATGAATGCTTGTTTCCTTCCCTAGATTAGGGAAGTTCTCAGCTATGATTTGCTCAAATATACCTTCTAGTCCTCTCTCTCTCCACCCCCTCAGGGATCCCAGTAATTCTGACATTGGAATGTTTCATGGTGTCATTGATCTCTCTAAGTCTGTTCTCATGGGCTTCTAGCTGCCTATCCCTATCCTCCGAGGCTTCCTTCCTTTCGATCAGCTTATCTTCTAGGTCACTAATTCATTCTTCTGCCTCATTTACCCTGGCTGTTAGAGTATCCAGTTTAGATTGCATCTCATTCATAGCATTTTTAAGTTTGGCCTGATTAGATCTCATTTCTGCCCTTAGAGATTCTATATTGTCACTAATGGTGTTCTCAAGCCTAGCTATTGACTTCATAATTGCTACCCTGAAGTCTACCTCTGACATCTTGCTTATATCCATATCCATTATTTCTGTGGCAGTGACCATTGTCTCTGGTTTTTTTCTTTGTTGGGAGTTCCTCCTCCTAGTCATTCTGTTGAGGGATGGCTGAGGGAATGTACAGAGTCCAAAATATCAACCATGACCCAAGCAAGATGCACCCTAAGAAAATCCAGAGCAGTTGGAAGCCACTACCAAAAAAACAAAGCCAAAGTGAAACATGAGTAGGTCCAGGTTTGAATCTCAGTTCCACTACTCAGTTTCTTACTTTCTCTGTGCCTCAGCTTCTTCATCTCTAAAACGTAGAAAATAATGAGTATCTCATAGAATTGTGTGAAAATTAAATGAAATAATTTGTATATGAGTACTTAAGTTTTCGTCCATTACTGTTCCTTTCCATGCCTTGGTGTCTTCACCTTAAAAATCCACACATGCGTACATACACACACACATTCACACACACACAGACACACACACAGAGTTATATTCAACATGACTATAAGCTTCATGAGAGCAGAGATCACAGCTGATTTTTGTTTATCACTCTATCCCTAGTGTATGGTTTTTAGGGGATCCTCAAGTATATTTTGAATTATAAAACCAGATTAGTTAAGAAATTGAGCTTTTGTTCAACTAAATTTCTCAGTCCATTTAGAGATCTTAGTTAAACTAAAAAACCTACCATATACACTAAAGGTCTTAACAGGTGTCACTTCTTTTATGATCTTTGATTAATCAATATAATGTCTATTTAAGTGACCTTTTAAAGTATTTGGGTTTTGTCTGAAACAAATAGGCAACTATACTCATTTGGTTGGGCTGTTGTACCATAAACTGAGTGGCTGGAACAACAGAAATGTATTGTGTCACAGTTCTGGAGGCTAGAAATTCAGGATCATGGTGTCAGCAGGGTTGGTTTCTTCTGAGGGCTATGAGTGAAGGATCTATTCCAGGCCACTCTCCTTGGCTCATAGATTACTGTCTTCTCCCTCTATATGTTCACATTGTCTTCCCTCTATGCATACCTCTCTCTATGTCCAAATTTCCCCTTTTTATAAGAATACCAGTCATATTAGGTTTTACTGTAATGATCTCATCTTACCTAATTCCAATTGCAATGACCCTATTTCCAAGTAAGGTCATATTCTGAGACACTGGGGGTTAAGACTTCAATGCATGAATTATTGAGAGATCATAATTTAATCCATAACAGCAACTTCTAAGGGATTACCTTTAAGGCTTCTGGGTATAACCTATCCCTGGAGTGCTTTCTTACAATTGCATATCGAGGAAAACATTTGACATTTACTGAATTAACATTTTAGGATGTTTTGACTATTCTCAAATAACCTTAAAATGCACATAGTAGAGTGGGCCACTTAACTTGTGAGGGTAACTAGGTATCTACAAGCATCTGTATTTTAACTGACTTTGTTATTAAATATTCTTGAGAATGTTTTGTGTGTTGGAGGGGGAGGATAGGAGGGATGGTCGTCAATCTAGGATAAAGTTCTAGTAAATTTTGAAAAGCCAGTATATGAGGACATGTCAAAGAAATTGAAATATAATTTAAGAGAAATGTGGGGGACTGTAAAAACATGAAACCATGTTCATAAATAGGTGAATTTCAGAGGAATATCAAGGACATAGGACAAGATTAAGCCTCAGTCATGAGTATATATTTCCACTAAAATGAATCAAAATGTAGTCATTCCAATCATTTCAGTCATCTTCACAATGGATTTGGATACAGGTGAATTGATTCATATACTGATCTTTAAAATGGTTAATGCAATTGCTTTCTTAAAACTGGCCAATTATTTCATTGACTAAAATTGAAAAAGTTTCACTGAACATGTGTCTTGTTTCCCAACAGATCATCCAGATCAAAATAAGGAGAGTTTGCTTTAATTGATTCTGGGGAATAAAGGTGAATTGATGCAATGGTCTTATGAAAGATAGATTTTTTTTTTTTAATAACCATGCTTCATTGCCAATCAGTGTAAGGGGAGCACTTATATGTTTAGCATTCTGGAAATTGTCATCTTTATGTTTAATTTGACTTCTAAAAGTCTTGAGTGCTTTGTAAAATTGCACTTCTTTCTCAAATGTAAAGCAATACCTTACAGAGGAATGAGTTTTGGACAAGGAGAAAGAAAAAAAAATCTAGATTCCAGTCCCAGATCTGCTTTGTGGCCTTGGGAAAATCAAACAGAGCTCCTGCTTTGCCTTAGCAACCTAAAGGTTTCAATCAGACGATATGCAAGGTCCCTTTCAACTCAGAGGGCCTACAATTCTGTTATATACAATTATTATACCTCTAGTGAAATATTTTCATTCAAATGCAAAATATATTGACATAAAAGAGGGCTTTTTGCTCTGCAGGGTTTAGGGCATGTTAATAGAGACTATTCATTTAAAGAACATTTTCTATCAGCTTTTCAGTCTGATTATCTTCATATTGTACGTCATAAGGTACCTACATAAAATGCTACATGCTTTTAAATATTTTTGTCTTTTACTCCAAAAGATTAAACTCTCTTAATTATGTCAACATTATGATACAACTAGATATCATGTAATTTTATTTTACATAAATCTTGGCAGGAATTACCTTGGCGCTTTCGTCTTGCCTAAGAACCAGGTACATTTCTACTGGATATATACCAACTGCTCTTCTCATTTTATTTTATTTATTTTTTTTTTAAAGATTTTTTTAATTTATTTATTTGAGAGAAAGAATGAGAGAGAGCAAGCAGGAGAGGGGGGAGGGTGAGAGGGAGAAGCAGACTCCCTGCCGAGCAGGGAGCCCGATGCGGGACTCGATCCCGGGACTCCAGGATCATGACCTGAGCCGAAGGCAGTCGCTTAACCAACTGAGCCACCCAGGCACCCTGCTCTTCTCATTTTAAAACTTTACATGAGGGATCTTATATAATTGATTTTCCCACCTATCTAATTACCCTTGATGATATTATAATTCTTTTAAATAATTACCTGCACTATGACTAATTTTAATAATGATAACATTTTAACTCAGTCTCACAATTTTAATATTGGCAATGTGATACTTGGAATGTAAATGTATTCCACATTCCAAATGTTTCATTTTGTGACACTTATATTGAATAATAAAGTGTTTAATATAATACAAGTCCTTTAATGAACATGGGGCCATATATTGATCAGTTTATGAGTAGAGTTTAATTTTTGAGACACAATATTTAAAACTGATAATTGAACTTCTATATTTTAATTCATGAGGAAATCAGTTCTACCTTTTGTTTTAAATTTAAAAAAACACACACTCTTGAAAAAATTATCTGAAGATTGGAAGAACAGACTCTCCACAGCTAAACATAGACAAGAGGCCACATAGAAGAGGGTAGGAATGGCGGAGAAGGAGAAGCAGTTGGGTGCTAAACAGATTCATGTCTTTGGCTGGGAGGGAGCTATGGGCAAGGAGAGGGAAACAGACCCTCACACCAGGGAAGCCCACACAGGGAAGATGAATCCCCATAACACTTGGCTTTGAAAACCAGAGGGGCTGAATTTCCTGAGTTCTTAAAAGGAGCAGGACTTAAAACCTGGAATTTTAAAAATCAGCAGCCTGTCCCCTAGAGAGCCAGAAAGGTGAGAAGCTGAGTCCCCACACTTAAGGAGATAGCAGGACAAGTAGCCTGCAGAGATTCAGCATAGAACCAGCAGTTTGAAAAACACCTGGGGTATATGGGAGGGAGAGTTGTTTATTCATCTTAGAGTATGTCCTGGAGTGACAGAGCTTGGTGGGGGATTCCTCCAGGAACAAAGTAGTTGACAGGCACCACTTCCTTTCCCCACCCCCCAGCCTAGATACCCAACTACCTGGGAAACCCAATACCAACAAACACCACTCAACTTGCTTGCACCACCACCCTACCACCACCCACCCCTGTGCTGTGCTTCTGTGGATCCATCTCTCAGGACTGGCCTGTCTCAGTCCCAGTGCTGCAGGGCCCCTCCTGTAGGGGACCACCAGCCCACAAACCTTGCTACCCTGCACCTCCAGCCCCTGTGCTTGTTGCAGATCCACCCCCTCCAATATGCTCTTGGCCCAAGCCCATCCAAAGCAGTACCACAAGCCTGGCAGTGTGCAAGCAGCCTGGACTGACATGAGCACCACTCTAAAGAGACTCCTGACCCAGGGAGAGGGGAAGATAACCACACACATTAGTCTCACTGTGGACCCAACAGTGGGCTGGGGGCAGACAGCTTGTCTGACTGCAGGCCCTGCTCACCAACAAAAGCTTCTCAGGGGTCAACACAGGGAAAGTGCCCTGCAGTTTGGTGCTACTTCATCTCTGGTAAATGCCTGGTCTGACTCAATTCAAGCCCAAGACAGCCCCCAACTGGCCCAATAACAACACAGGAATCAGACCCTGCCCACAAACAGGCAAAGAGAGTCATTGCAGACAACTGAACTGAAGGCAAATCTGCTCAGCCACAACAGTAGGGCATATGCAACACACCTAGGAGACACCCCTGAAGCGCCATTTTCTGGTGAAAGAGAGACATTGCCCTGTGGCACTACAGGACCTCTTTTTCATAAGGCCACTACTTTCAAGAGCAGGAGACATAGCTGACTTTCCAAACACATAGAAACAGACATAGCAGTAGACAAAATGAGGAGACAGATGTGTCCCAAATGAAAGAACAGAACAAAATCACTGCAAGAGAGCTAAGCAAAATGGAGATAAGTAACATGCCTGATAGAGAATTTAAAGTAATGGTCATAAAAATACTCATTAGACTTGACAAAAGATTAGAGAACATCAGTGAGACACTTAACAGAGACAAAAAAGAATGTAGCAGAGGTGAACACCACAATAAATGAAATTAAAAATACACTACATGGAATAAATAGTAGACAAAAGAAAGCAGAACAGAGACCTGGACGACAGAAAAATTTGGAAAGTAATCAAGTTCAGCAGGTGAGAGAAAAAAAAATTATTCAAAATGAGAATAGACCTAAAGAGCTCAGCAACACCATCAAGCACAATAAAAGTTGCATTATAGGGATCCCACAGAAGAAGAGAGAGAAAAGGGGGCAGAAAATTTATTTGAAGAAATAATAGCTGAAAACTTCCCTAATCTGGGAAAGGAAATAGAAATCCAGATCCAGGAGGCACAGAGATCCCCCAACAAAATCAACCCAAGGAGGTCCACACCAGGACACAGAGTAATTAAAATAGCAAAAAGTAGTGATAAAAAGAGAATTTTAAAAGCAACAAGAGAAAAGAATGCAGTTACATACATGGGAAACCCCATAAGGCTATCAGTTGATTTTTCAGCAGAAACTTTACAGGCCAGAAGGGGGCAGCATGATATATTTAAAGTTCTAAAGGAAAAATTCTGCAGCCAAGAATACTCTATCCAGCAAGGTTAAGATTCAGAATAGAAGGAGAGATAGTTTCCCAGACTAACAAAAGTGCCATTGGCCTGTCAGTCCCAAATCCACAGCCCAGCCACCCTCCTACCTGGATCAGTGTGTACTACCTGCTGCTGGCTCATCACCAAGTCAACAGGCCTTCACCTCAGATCAATAGGAACTCAAACTGAGACTCTCCCCCTCAAATTCCAGCCCCTGCACTCAAATTTGTGCACAAAGTAGGCATAATTATAACAGCTGAATGAAGCAACTCCTCAAAAAAATTTTTTTTAAATATATTTAAAATAGATTATTTGGCTTCCTTTTATTTCTTGAGGATTACATGAAATGTGAGCCATACTGGAAAGTTCCCCACCATGTGGGATGTGGGCAAATGCTCTTGCACTGGCTTCTCTACTCCCCTGCCTCTTGGCCTCCCCTCTGGCCATCTGTCCACCTATCCCTCTGTCCATCCCTGCTGACAGAGCCCCTACTTGTAGGAGGAGGTCATGAAGCTGTTCTTGATGCAGAGTATAATGAAGGCACTGTGGCAGCTCACAGTTTTCTGCCCCAGCAGCCTGACTGCCAGCAGGGAAGAGGGCTGACCAGCGGCTACTACAGCCTCCATCTGCCACATCTTGCAGTAGCTGTTGATCAGCCAGTGTCTGCTGGGGTCTGAGCCATGCCATATGCTCTTCTGGGGCTAGGTGAAATAGTGCAGGACATCTCTGCTGTGGAAAGAGAAGATGCAGCCTGGGGTTTAGGTGCTCCTTGGAGCCCAAGAACAAGGCCTCCTAGCTGGGAAACATCACTTCATCCATGAGGTTAATGATGGACATGTCTGTGTGGTTGGCTTTGGTGTGAGGGTTCCACCTGGTCCCTCAGGGCCTCCAGGGTTCCCAGGCCCTCCCAAGACTCCTGTCTATGATAGCAATGCATTTATGAAATCTGGCTGCCCTGGACCTCCAGAATTGCCAGAGTACCAGGGGCCTTCTGGACCAAAGGGTGACAAAGGAGAAGTTGGCCCACCAGGATCATCAGGGAAGTTCCCATTCAACCTCCTTCAGTTGGGGGCTGAAATGAAGGAGGAAAAGGGTGACTGAGGGGACACCAAGCAGAAGGGTAAATGAAGTGAGCCTGGGGTCGGTGGATTCTTTGGATCAAATGTGCCCATTCCCCCAAGCCCACCAGTTCTATTACCATAAATATTATTTTATCTTAATTTGATAACCAAAATTAAAAATTTTCATTTTGTTTTTCTTGTTGCCTTATATAATAGCCAATAACCTCTTTGAAATGAAATTTTATTTTCATTTAATGTGTTTATCTTATATTCCCTGTTTGTTTTAGTAGCATTCAGATGTTTTGTTGTTTTAAAAAATAATCCTTTAATTGGATAAATTTAGTTTATTACAACATTTTATCCAGTTCAAATATTCTTGAAACTACAAGAACTCAATCCATTTTCATTTACATAATTTTAAACTAATGAGATCTATGCAACTTTTTCCATCATAGTATGCAAGGACCAAAAAAAAATCACTTTTTATATTTTGGCACAAAGTCCTTGTGCCCTTCCTCCCCTCCCTTTTATAGAAAATTAACACAAGGTGTGTAGTGGGTTTTTTTTCCTTTAAGAAGCAAGTTAGCACTTGAGACTTTTTTTTTTAATTTTATTATGTTATGTTAGTCACCATACAATACATCATTAGTTTTTGATGTGGTGATCCACGATCCATTGTTTTCTTATAACACCCAGTGCTCCATGCGGTACGTGCCCTCCTTAATACCCATCACCAGGCTAACCAATCCCCCCTCCCCCCTCCCCTCTAAAACCCTGTTTGTCTCTCAGAGTCCATATTCTCTCATGGTTCATCTCTCCCTCCAATCCCCCCCCCTCATTTCCCCCTTCCTTCTCCTAATGTCCTCCATGCTATTCCTTATGTTCCACAAATAAGTGAAACCATATGATAATTGACTTTCTCTGCTTGACTTATTTCACTTAGCATAATCTCCTCCACACTTGAGAATTTTTTAACCTAATTTCTAGTGTCTCAGGAATTTACATCATAATACCAAGGTTTAAGATGTTTTGTGAAATTGGAAAAGTCACAATCCAAGAAAAACTTAACTGTTTCTCTCCTTGCCTACTTCATAAAGTTTTTATGAGATTCAAATGATACACACAAGGGCTTTTAACATATGTAGGTAGAAGGCTATGCAAATATATAGGCTGATGTTGCTGTTGTCATGACTATTGTTGATATTCAGTTATTAGGATGTCTAATATGGGAAAGGAAAGGAAATTTACTAGAAAATAATTCTAACTAGTTTTACCCATTTGTCATAGTGGAATATTCCAACATATACTAATATCTAGCAATTCTAAGCTTCATATATAACATTGTATTAGTTACAAGATCTTCAGAACATGAAGTATACTAAAGAGGGAAAGTCCTAATACAGACAGGCTTAAAGGAAAACTAAGTCAGGACTTCCTCATCAAGAGCTGGTGGAGAATGAGAGGAAGCTAAATAAGGACAGAATGGGAAAATAACTCAGCTGTGGGATTGATCTCTCCAGAAGAGCCAGGCAATCAACTGCAGTATTCACAGGCAGACAACTCTGAGGAAGTCCAACTAACAAATGGATCACAGCAATAAGAATCTAAGTCACAACAGTATTTCAAGTTGGGAATGTGGTCCCGTTATTGTTCTGGGCAATCAGTCTATAGATAACAGGACACCGCCAAAAATCTTTCTTTTGCCCATGCTTTAAAATAGATTCAGGTGTC
Organism: Mirounga leonina; assembly: GCF_011800145.1. Taxonomy (NCBI): domain Eukaryota; kingdom Metazoa; phylum Chordata; class Mammalia; order Carnivora; family Phocidae; genus Mirounga; species Mirounga leonina. The sequence continues at coordinate 21,237,020 of NW_023270513.1, forward strand.
ACCTCCTCCAGGATATCTTTTCTAATCATCACCCAGGCTGTGTGTAAGCCATTCTTCTCTGCTCCTTTACTTTATGCTGATCTATGACACACATCATAATTGTTCAGCCATTCATTCAACAGATATTTATTAAGCACCCACTGTATGCTTGACATTGTATTAAGAGTGGGGATAGAGGGGGGGCGCCTGGGTGGCTCAGTTGGTTAGGCGACTGCCTTCGGCTCAGGTCATGATCCTGGAGTCCCGGGATCGAGTTCCACATCGGGCTCCCTGCTCAGCGAGGGGTCTGCTTCCCCCTCTGCCCTCTGCCCTCTTCCCTCTCGTGCTGTCTCTCATTCTCTCTCTCTCAAATAAATAAATAAAATCTTAAAAAAAAAAAAAGAGTGGGGATAGAATAGTGAACAAAACAAAATCCCTGACTTCATGGAGCTTATATTCTAATGAAGGGAAAGGAGACATACAATAAAAATAAATGTAAATATAGAATGTGTCATGAGAGGGGCGCCTGGGTGGCTCAGTCGTTAAGCCTCTGCCTTCGGCTCAGGTCATGACCCCAGAGTCCTGGGATTGAGCCCCGCATCAGGCTCCCTGCTCAGCGGGAAGCCTGCTTCTCCCTCTCCCACTCCCCCTGCTTGTGTTCCCTCTCTCTGCGTGTCTCTCTCTGTCAAATAAATAAATAAAATCTTTAAAAAAAAAAAAAGAATGTGTCATGATAGAATAATGCAGATAATGGGAATAGAGTGGGGAAATTGCTACTTTTTATGTATTACACTTTTTTTTTAAGATTTTATTTATTTGACAGAGAGAGCAAGAGAGCACAAGCAGGGGGAATGGAAGAGGGAGAGGGAGAAGCAGGCTCCTGCCAAGCAGGGAGCCCAATGCGGGGCTGGATCCCAGGACCCTGGGATCATGACCTGAGCCAAAGGCAGGTGTTCAACCATCTGAACCACCCAGGTGCCCTTGCATTATACTTTTTTATGTAATCTTCTTTTTAAAGTTAGCTTTACCTTTGTTAATAAATATTCTTCTAAAATATTATTTTTATGTTTGCATATATATTGCCTTATATGGATGTATGTACCATACCTACATAACTATTCCTTCATTGCTGGGCATTGAGCTTTCTTCTCTATCATAAACAATATTGAGAAGAACATATTTAAAGTAATCCTTTGGGAGCACATTCTTGATTATTTCCATAGGATAAGTTTCTAGAAATGAAAGGGTTATAACTCGGCTGTTGTCATGATGAACAAGTCTCAGTCATCTCCAATCCTTTGAACACTGGCATTGGCATCCATAGCCACTTTCTGTAGGAGTCAGTTCCAAAGCTTGGTTAATCTCCATGATCCTGGACCCACACATTCACCTTTCTCTTTCTTTTCCCAATGACTCACAGAAAAAGATCAACAAACTTAGTGGTGGAAGCCATGAGAGTTATGATACTACCTGATGAAACTCCCCAGAACGTAAGGAGCCTTTGTCTAAATCTAAAGGTATTGGTGTTTTAAATCCTAAAATTTCTGCTGTAGGTATGGATGGTGTCAACCTTAAAGCTAACTATAAAAGTCTCCAGCTTTACTTCAACTCCTTCTTTAGCTCCATGTAGAACAAACTGAAGTTTTGAATCTATTCCTTGACCTTCACCTCCCAGAATGTGTGACTTCCCTTTCACCGCATTTCTGCTAGACCTCAACCTTTCCCAACTCTAGTCTCCTGACTAACTTCCTAGCTCTGGTCCCTAAGATATACCTTGACCTTACTTTCTTTTTGTCTACCATTATCAAGTGAATAACCTAAATACTGTTCCAGTCATGATGAATATGGACCTGGCCTTGGTGTTGGAACCCAGAATAGGATAACACATTATTACTCTTTTTCTCTTTATTTACTACCACCTTCTTGTTATTTGTCAATGTTGTGCAGAAGAGCTGTAGAAGATTTAGAACATCTCAACACGCTGTGTATTTGTCTCCAAAGCCCAAAGAAATGGCTGGAAAATGGTGTACAGATTAAATAATATAACAATTAGTTTAGCTACTTATCAGCAGTTTTTTAAAGAATAAACAATTTGAGGGACGTCTGGGTGGCTTAGTCGGTTAAGCGTCTGCCTTCAGCTCAGGTCATGATTCCACGGTCCTGGGATCGAGCCCCGCGTCGGGTTCCCTGCTCTGCGGGGAGCCTGCTTCTCCCTCTGCCTCTGCCTCTCTCTCTCTCTTTCTCTCATGAATAAATAAATAAAATCCTTAAAAAAAAGAATAAACAATTTGATGATTAAGGAGGTCAAGCTAATGCTTAGTTTTAGGACAGAGTTTGTGTTCTTCATTTGTCCATGACTTTACTTTCTCTTATAAATAGAAATGATTATAAATTGTCTACAAATAAACTATTATATTTTCTTTTTCTTGTTTAACTTAATGAATATACAAAGCTTGGTTTTCTCAAGGTGATAATGGGAAAACTGGAGGCCACAGAGACACCCATAGATGTGGCTTTCCTATTGCTTGTGTATCTTCTTCCTTCATGACTGCTTTCATCAGGGGATGGTCTTCAAACAACGAGACCATGCTAGACACACAAGTTCACATTTTCACTTTCACCCTCTCAGATTGAGAACAAAACTTACTGGCCCATGAGTTATCTTGTGCACACACTTTATTATTTTCCTACTTTTATGGATATACAAAGGAAATTAACAACTTTAATGGGGATGTGAGATTTACCTGACCTGGAAAACAATATACTACACAGCATGAACAAAACCAATAGGTATCACAGATCTTCTTAGAGGTGATAAGTGGCATCTTCCTACCTATAAATTGTAGGTCACACTATCCAATCTCCTCTATTCCTTGAATGATGGGTTTTGCAGGGTGTTCTTCATCATATAATCTATATACTACTATTTCTTTTACTTTCACCTGAAAATGGAGCTGGGAGGACCATCTAAATTTGATTTTGAGATAAGTGAACATAGAAAACATGCTGAGAGACTCAAGTTGTTGCATTTACATTAGTTGGAAAGCATGCAGAGTCTGCCTTGAAGTGATTGTTATATACTCACTCTAACTTTGATCAAATGTGACAGGTTTCTGTCCAAGACAAGACAGATCAAACTGGAGATGACCAAGGATCAGGAGACAAGACTGATTCACAAGGAAATAACAGATATTCAAATATCAAGCCACAGAAGGTAATGCAGATAGATGGACAGGTAGTGTCAGGAAGAGCCAGAGGGTGACAATAGATAGGATTACTGAAAATATGGGAAGTATGACATTAGAAATATATGAATTAGGAATTATAGTCTGCTATTAGTACTAGAAATCTCAAAAAAATATATTGGCTTACTGAGGTTTTTTTCCTTTTGTGTAATTAAAAATTTGGAGATTTTTACACCAGGGGTTATGCCAGCTTTCAATGCCATCAGATTACTAGTCTCCCTTATTGTTTTCATTGGTCATCAATACAGCATGTGACTCTCATCCTCATGGTTACATAATGGTTGCAACCCTATCTATAAAGGAGATAAGGACATAAAACTTTTTATCTAAACACACTGACATCCTCAAGTGTTTAGAAATTCTGTTTGTAAGGATGAAGGAGAGAATAGATATTGAGTAGGCAACTAGCGGTGTCTACAACAGTCAAATACAGAATTCAGTGGGAGACCTCCCATTCAGTGATTCAAGGACCCAGGCTCCTTCCATCTTACACGCTATTTTCAACACATGGCTTTAGTGGTCACCACAGAAGGGAAAAGATGGGGTACAGAAGACATACCTGCTGAGCAACAGTAAATAGGAACCTCACCACAGATAAAGGTTCAAAAAAGCAGAACACTACTCAATGAAAGGACTAGAGGATTGGCTGCAAATTAAAATTATTAGATATGTTAGACCTTTTAACAAGTATCAATGCCCAGGTCCAAGCCAAATGGAGTAAGAATAGGCATCAGTATCTTTTAATGTCTTCACAAGTGATTCTAGTGTTTATCCAGGGTGGAGAATCATGCTCCTAGAAGGATACAGCTGGACCTCAGACCCAGAACTGACTGCTGGACAAAGATTGAAGACAGAGATTTATTTAATGCATGTCATATACAAATTCATGAAACAATGCAACAAAATAAACTTGATATTTAATACTAGGAACTTGAGCCTTGGTCTACTTAGATAACTTTATCTAAATATCTGAGGTGAGGCTAATATAAATAAGGGTTATATGGTCTCAGCAGTGAAATTTAGAGGACTCATAGCCAGGAAGCCAAACACACTATCAAAACAAAACAAAACAAAACAAAACAAAACAAGTCAACCTCCTAGAATCTTTGGAGTGTATGCTACATAAGGGATAGACTTTAACAATTTCATTTATTAGTATATCCCCAGTGAATGGAATAAACCCTGGTTCAGACCCAGTATGCAGCAAATATTTTTTGAATTAATAAACTAATAAATATCTAGAGAGACTATTCTATGTACTCAGAATGGTGATTAAAAGAATTTGGAGGTATAGGAAAATATAAAACTGATCATTGAACTCAAATGAAAACAGAGAAAGAGAGAGACAGAGAGAGTCAAGATTTAACACAGAGTGACAAAAATCAGACAAGTGGTTGCCTGCTGCTCTGGGGGATGGATTGATAGTGATAGGATAGGAACATGAGGGAATTTGGGGCATAATATAAACATTCTACATCTTAATTGTGGTGGTTGATACATTTGTCACAGCTCATCAAACTATAAACTTAAAATGGGTGCATCTTATTGTATGTAAAATGTCTCATATTAGTTTTCTAATGTTTCATAACAAACGAACCCAAATATAGTGGCTTAAAACAACACTCATTTATTAGCTCACAGTTCTATAGGTCATAATTATGGGTACCACATGGTTGGTGGATTCCTCCATCTTTAAATTCAGCAATGGATGAATCTTTTTTGCATCAAATCCCTGTCATGTTTCAAATTTCTCTCTCTAGAAAGAGTCTAGTTCCTTTTAAGTGTTCCTGTGATTAGTCAATTACATCTGAAAAATCACTTTTGTTATTAAATATGACATAATCCCAGGAGTGATGTTTCACATATTCACAGATTCCACCCAGACTTAAGGGGAGAAGATTTTAAGAGTCACTTGGGTCATCTTAGAATTCTGACCTACACATACCCCAATAATGTTTATTTTAAAAGTAGATTAGCACATAGGAAATTAAGGATATTTTAATGTGGACGTTTAGCCACTCACTCCCATGGCCACATCTTGGAGTTAATCATCATCCAGAATTGCTCCATTTTTGAAATCTTAATCAACTTTCAAGTTATGAAATGCAAATAGACATAGTACTTGTCAACAGAAATGGAGCAACAACACCTGATCAGGTCCAGGTGACAGAAAGGTTGAGCTACTCCTTCAAGCATTAATTTTACTGTCATTATCATGGACACATTTTCTTCTTCATTCTACTGGGATCACATTCCAGTTGTCAGAACAGTATGCATGGGAGGTGGAATTTACCAGCACTCTCTTAACTACCTCTTACTTCTGACAGCAGTAACTGATCACTGGTGAATTCCTTTCAGTTGTCAGGTTCTCTCTCTTTCTGTGTGTGTGTGTGTGTGTGTGTGTGAATGTGCACAGGAACCAATTACAAAAAGATGCATTTCTGGCTTTATGACCCAGTGATAATGCAGGTCTCACTTATTTTAGATGGAAAAAAAAAACACTATATAATATTTATTGTACATATTCACAGATTTAAAAATCAACATTTGTGGGGCACCTGGGTAGCTCAGTCATTGGGTGTCTGCCTTTGGCTCGGGTCGTGGTCCCGGGGTACTGATATCGAGTCCCACGTCAAGCTCCCTGCTCCGCGGGAAGCCTGCTTCTCCCTCTCCCACTCCCCCTACTTGTGTTCCCTCTCTCGCTGTGTCTCTCTCCGTCAAATAAATAAAAAATCAACATTTGTGAAAATTGTCTAACACTGTGATTGTCAATCAGCTACTTTTAATTTATGCTTAGAAAATACTATACAAAAGAAGGTACTATATTATGTCATGGACTTTATTAGGGAGCATGTGCTATGAATCTCTGTTCCCTTCACAGTAGTTGTTTGTTTTAGGAAAATGATCCACTTTTATATTTATATCCATGAGAGATTAATTGCTTTTCCACTAGTTTTATTAGAAAGAATGATAAAACATAAGCACACTTGAATTTCCACAATTTAAAAACTCAAAATTCATCACTAAACATTTTTAAACCTTCAGAAATATTTCTTTCCCCCTCAAAATATATAATGAGTTAATTCCAAATGCTTGAGGTTAAATTATTGTAGTATTTTTATTCAGTAAATTACATGGCAGCTTGTAGAAGTTATCATAATTTAAGAAATGAATCTTGATAACTGATTTTGCTTTATATATATCCCTATGTTTTTATTAAATATAATTAGACTATGTTCAAGTATGCATATGATATTAAGACTTAGGATAAGTGGCATGCCTTTCTTGCTAGCATATTATTCAACTGATATAGGGCATACTGCATTTCTGGTCAGAATGATAGATAATGACTTTGTACAAGCTAATTTAAAATTGGATTCTTAATTTTCATTCATTTAATTATGAAGCAGCATTATAAAATCTCTACCAAAATAGTTCACATAACAGGCTGCTTTGAGGAAGCTTTTATGTGAAAGCACATTGTGTAAGCTTGGTCAGTCGCCAGAAGTAGTAGGATTTTGCCGAGCAAGTCATGGCCTTATTAGAGGATGCTGGCATAAACAGAAATGCAGATCAGTAAATGAAATGGAGAATAGAAAAAAACCAATAAAGATGGTGTATTAAAAAAGTTGAATGTAACTTATTAGAATACATGTTTAATAGTTCAATGTGAGTAAAGACCTGAGGAATGACCTTTCATTTCAATATAAAAGAAATGTAATTATAATTTATTCCAATTGAGCTCTTTTACAATAATATAGGATCATTTAGAGTTGTCTGTGAAAAATGGTTTTATTGATGGGCTGGTGCTAATGATAAATTAACTCTTCATAATACCAAACATTTTGACTGGTAGAGAACTTATAGAAATGATGAGACTTTTAAGAGCTATTTCTTCCTGGAGAATAAAATAATGAGGAACCTATACTAGTAAAAACATCCCAGCTTCTTATGATGATATTTATATCTACTGCAAAACTCAGGCTTTGTAATAGAAATAGCATGGCAGCCAAATTTTCTTTTAAAAGATAAAATGAATCCTGCAAACAACTTAACTGTTCAATTAAAATAATTATATAATTTCATTGTTATTTCATCTATTGAGATGTTATAATCGGATACTTTGCATGAAATAGGCTTCATCCCTACATAATAGGTCACATATGTTAGTCATAACACTGATGGGAAGAGAGATGACTGGTGACCCAAATCTTCAAATCTTCAGATTCCATCATGCTGCCTGCTCCTGTGCATGATTCCTGAGGAATATATATAGCACATAGGAGACAATGAATAAATGCACACTTCATTCTAGCTAGAGTAATGGCCTCAAATCTTTATGTAGTCTCAGGCTAAACTGGGCTGCACCATATGTAAATAAAGATGACTTTTTATGTACCCCATCCCCATCCAAGCCTAGCACCCAGACTGGAATTAACAAGAGTGACTTCTTAGCCCTTTTACCAGGGACCACTTTCTGGTCTTGACCCCTACCTTCTCTCCACCCTCGGGTCTCACACTCTGATATTGAGAGGTTGGACAAAGAGAAAATCCTCCTTGAAAAACCTAGTGTAGAATTGCTTAAACTGCCTTCTGTGCCCCAGACACTAACACTATGCCCACTTGGCTTTACATGAAAAGGAGTATGAGGGGGTCCCCAAAATAGAGAAGGTCCATCTTACCACACCTTTTACATGTAAGCACATCTGAAGCTTGAACTTATACTTCGTTCTCACACCAAAAACTCTCAAATTATGTGTTCTTTACCCTTATTAGAGTTGTTTCTTCTAGAAGATGGTGTTGTTAGCAGGGCATATTTGACCTTTCCCAGCAGTTAGAATGTGCCACTAACCGTAATTAGGACAAAAAGTGAAGAATAATTAGGCATCTCCTATTGGAGTTACTTTTCTTAATTCAGGGACACAAATCCTATCTAACACTTTATTGACCTAGTGCATATAAAGTAGTTCTTCAGCCAATCTAGTATTCAAGATAAACACATTATATAAACAACTTATAAATAAAAAGACTATGATAAATATTGTGAGATGTAGAGAGGATATGAAATACACATTAGAAAGAAGAGCTACTATTCTGAGGGAGAAGGAATTGGAAGAAGTAGGATTTAAAGAAAGATTTGAAGTATGTGTAATCTCTTGGGGTGCCTGGGTGGCTCAGTCAGTTAAGTGTCCAACTCTTGATTTTGGTTCAGGTCATGACTGCAGGGTCATGAGATTGAGCCCCGCATTGGGCTCTGCCCTAGGCATGGAGCCTGCTTAAGATTCTCCAGGGCATCTGGGTGGCTCAGATGGTTAAACATCTGCCTTTGACTCATGTCATGATCTCCAGGCCCTGGGATCAAGCCCTACATTGGGCTCCCAGCTCAGCAGAGAGTCTGCTTCTCCCTCTCCCTCTGCCTCTCCCCCTGCTTGTGCTCTCTCTGTCTCTTTGTCCCTCTCCCTCTCAAATGAATAAACAAAATCTTAAAAAAAAAAAAAAAGATTCTCTCTCTCCCTCTCCCTCCGTCCCTCACTCACATGCTCTTTCTCTCTCTAAAAAAATAAAATAAATGAAGTATGTGTAATCTCTCAACAGCTCACATAGTCTAATATAGTAGCTATCAATATGTGGTTTGAAGGCCAGCAATATTAGCATCACCTGGGACTTGTTAGAAATGCAAATTACCAAGTTCCACCCCAGGTTTAATGAATTATAGACTCTAGCAATAGGGTCCAGCAATCTGTGATTTATCAATCCACCATATGATTCTGATGCATGCTAGAGTTTGAAGACCACCAGTCAAATCAATCATTAATCCTATATTTATTAATTGACTTATGTGCTAAATAGATACTTGGAAAATAGAAATAATTATAAGATACAGTTATTATTATTTAAAACATTCCAATGAGAGCCCAAATGTCCATCCACTAATGAATGGATAAAGAAGATGTGGTATATTTGTACAATGGGATATTACTCAGCCATCAAAAAGAATGAAATCTTGCCATTTGCAATGATGTGGATGGAGCTAGAGAGTATTATGCTAAGGGAAATAAGTCAGAGAAAGACAAATACCACATGATTTCATTCATGTGTGGAATTTAAGAAACAAAACAAATGAACATAGGGAAAAATGAGAGGAAAACCAAGAAACAGACTTAACTATAGAGAAAAAAGTGATGGTTGCCAGAGGGTAGGTGAGTGGGGGGATGGGTTAAATAGGAGATGGGGATTAAGAAGTGCACTTGTAATGAGCACCAGGTGTTGTATGGAAGTGTTGAATCACTAAATTGTACACCTGAAACTAATATTACACTGTATGTTAGCTAACTGGAATTTAAATAAAAACTTGGAAAAAAAATAAAACACTCCAGTGGAATTAGAATAGTCATCTTTGCTAAATTTTTTAAATTTTATTATATTATGTTAATCACCATACATTACATCATTAGTTTCTGATGTAATGTTCCATGATTCATTGTTTTCGTATAACACCCAGTGCTCCATTCAATATGTGCCCTTTTTAATACCCATCACCAGGCTAACCCATCCCTCCCACACCCCTCCCCTCTAGAACCCTCAGTTTGTTTCTCAGAGTCCATAGTCTCTCATAGCTCATCTCCCCCTCTGATTCCCCCCTTCATTTTTCCCTTCCTACTATCTTCTTTTTTTTTAAACATATAATGTATTATTTGTTTCAGAGGTACAGGTCTGTAATTCATCAATCTTACACAATTCACAGCACTCACCATAGCACACACCCTCCCCAGTGTCTATCACCCAGCCACCCCATCCCTCCCACTCCAGCAACCCTCAGTTTGTTTCCTGAGATTAAGAATTCCTCATCAGTGAGGTCATATGATACATGTCTTTCTGATTAACTTATTTCACTTAGCATGATACCCTCTAGCTCCATCCACGTTGTTGCAAATGGCAAGATATCTTTTTTTTATGGCTGCATAATATTTCATTGTATATATATACACCACATCTTCTTTATCCATTCATCTGTTGATGGACATCTTGGCTCTTTCCATAGTTTGGCTATTGTGGACATTGCTGCTATAAACATCGGGGTGCATATACCCCTTCGGATCCCTACATTTGTATCTTTGGGGTAAATACCCAGTAGTGCAATTGCTGGGTTGTACAGTAGCTCTATTTTCAACTTTTTGAAGAAACTCCATACTGTTTTCCAGAGTGGCTACACCAGCTTGCATTCCCACCAACGATGTAGGAGGGTTCCCCTTTCTCCACATCCCCGCCAACATCTGTTGTTTCCTGACTTGTTAATTTTAGCCATTCTGACTGGTGTGAGGTGGTATCTCATTGAGGTTTTGATTTGGATTTCCCTGATGTCGAGCAATGTTGAGCACTTTTTCATGTGTCTGTTAGCCATTTGGATGTCTTTGGAAAAATGTCTGTTCATGTCTTCTGCCCATTTCTTGATTTGATTCTTTGTTCTTTGGGTGTTGAGTTTGATAAGTTCTTTACAGATTTTGGATACTAGCCCTTTATCTGATATGTCATTTGCAAATATCTTCTCCCACTCTGTTGGTTGTCTTTTGGTTTTGTTGACTGTTTCCTTTGCTGTGCAAAAGCTTTTTATCTTGATGAAGTCCCAATAGTTCATTTTTGCCCTGGCTTCCCTTGCCTTTGGCGATGTTTCTAGGAAGAAGTTGCTGCGGCTGAGGTCGAAGAGGTTGCTGTGGCTGAGGTCGAAGAGGTTGCTGCCTGTGTTCTCCTCTAGGATTTTGATGGACTCCTGTCTCACATTTAGGTCTTTCATCCATTCTGAGTCTATTTTTGTGTGTGGTGTAAGAAAATGGTCCAGTTTCATTCTTCTGCATGTGGCTGTCCAATTTTACCAACACCATTCGTTGAAGAGACTGTCTTTTTTCCATTGGACATTCTTTCCTGCTTTGTCGAAGTTTAGTTGACCATAGAGTTGAGGGCTCTCTATTCTGTTCCATTGATCTATGTGTCTGTTTTTGTGCCAGTACCATACTGTCTTGATGATGACAGCTTTGTAATAGAGCTTGAATTCTGGAATTGTGATGCCACCAGCTTTGCTTTTCTTTTTCAACGTAAAATAGTCATCTTAACAGGCACACTGTAAAAGAAACCTAACACAAAGTCATTGATAGGGACCAAGGGACTCACAGTGAAAGGAAGAAATTACAGAGACCTTCTACCCCAGTGGAGAGTTCCAAGGTATACAAAGGTGGAATGTACAATACACATCACTTCCCCTTTGTCAACATGGACATTATCATTCCCTTGATCCAGATGGCAGTTTTGAAAAATCAGAAAAGACACTATATCAGGGAGCCAGAGACAAGAAAAAGTAGAGCTGAAAAATCAGAATACAATCCAGATCAAAGCCAGGATTCAGGGAACAATTAAAACAAATAAACATTGAGCTCCTTAGATGTATAAATGTATAGTTCTCATCAATCTTAGAAAACATTTGGCCATTATTTCTTCAAACATTTTTTTCTCCTCTCTCACTCTCTTGTGACTCCAGTTTACAGGTATGCCAAACTGTTTATTTTGTCACTGCTTGACGTGGTTCCCTTTCACTTTTTTAGTCTTTTTTTCTCTCTATGCTTCAGTTTGCATAGTTTCTATTGCTGTTTTCAAGTTTACTGATCTTTTCTCCTGCAATATCTAATGCTGCTTATCCCATACAATAAAATTTTCATTTCAGATCTCTTTAATTTCTCTTTTCATTATGTTCATGTTTTCCTTTGCCTCCTTAAGTGTATGGAACATACTTATTACAGCTGGCTTAATGTCCTTGTTTGAAAATTCCATCATCTCTCATTTCAGGGTGTTTTTCTTCTGTTTATGGGTCACAATTTCTCTGCTTCTTCACATGTCTAGCAATTATTTTAGTGAATGCCAGACATTGTGAATTTTATGTCATTGAGTACTAGATTTTATTGTGTTCCTCTAAAGAGCATAAGACTTTATTCCGGCAGGGAGTTAACTAATATGAAGATCATTTGAATGCCTTTGAGGCTTATATTTAAGCTTCTTTTAGCCCCACTACTAAGGTATGACCTTTTTTTTTTTTTTTTAAGATTTTATTTATTTGACAGAGAGAGACACAGCGAGAGAGGGAACACAAGCAGGGGGAGTGGGAGAGGGAGAAGCAGGCTTCCCGCGGAGCAGGGGGCCTGATGCAGGGCTCGATCCCAGGACCCTAGGATCATGACCTGAGCCAAAGGCAGATGCTTAACGACTGAGCCACCCAGGTGCCCCTAGGGTATGACCTTCTGAGATGGCTTCTAAATGCCCCAGATATTCAATAATGTCTTTCCATTCTGACCATTTAGAACCAAAATGATTCCTAGTCTCCTGTGAACCTTTGAAACTTGTTTGGTATACAGATTCCTGATAATTTTTCTTTCCCTAACAGTTGTTATTTGCCTAACCTGATAGAGTTTTACATGATGTATGCACAGACTAGTTTCATCCAAAGACTTAAGGAGACTCCTGTGTAGATCTCTCCTCCCTAGTACTCTGCCTCACAAATTCTAGTTGCACTGGCCTTCCTGAATTCTGATTTCCTCCATTCAGGGAGATCTTCTCTCCTTGTGCTGCTGTCTAGAAAGTGTTTCCACCAGAAAATCAAGGTTTTGTAGGGATCACCTCATTTATTTCCCTCCTCTCAGGGATCAAAATACTGTACAGCCAATTGGACATTGTCCAATGTCTGAAAACAGTTGTTTCAATATATTTTGTGCATCTTTCTAGGTGTTTATGTTAGGAAGGCAAGTCTCACAGGAGATACTCTTTATGGATGGAAGCAGAAGTCCCCAAACTGCCCACCATAAAAACATGTAAGAAAATATAGCCACAAACAAAAGGGTCTTAAGGATGGGGAAGCTGAGAGAGTTGTGCTGATATATATTTGGTAAACATCTTTTGGAGTAAAGTATTTCCTACTGAATCCTGGTTTGTTTTAACGGTGTCCTGACCCCAATGACTGAGCATTCCATATGCACTGACACTAATAAATAATTGCTGTAGACATTAAATACTTCTAAGAGAATATCTAATTTATTCTCCTTATCAACAAGTCAGATAAAATGCAGCATTTGAATTACCTAGCAGATTTTTCTGTTCTTTTTTGGGGAAAGATGCTTTTTTATTATACAATAATATATGCTTATTATAAAAAAATTAAACAACAGAAATATATAAAAGAATAAAAATAAAACCTACCCACCCCATTTCTTTCATTGTTAACACTTTGGTGTATCTACCTATAATCTATATCTACATCTCCATACCACAAAAGTGGATTTCTTTACCACTGCCCAGTACCATTGAAGAAGTAGTAATGGGACTTTCTCTATTATGCTACCATCACCCTTCTTTTTTGGGGAGGTGGGACTTACCAGAGTCCTGGGACATTGCCAAAGAGAAGTATCCACAAGGAACAGTTTGAATGGGATCCAGAAAAGCTCAGGGCCTACTTCTGCTGGATGAACAGCAGTGAGGACCACAGGCAGGTCTTAAGGCAAAGTTTTGTCTCACAGCTAAGAGGTGACAAGACCCTTTGGCATAGTTATATACTCACTTAACTAGTGATAAATGTTTGCTGGTATTGATTCAACTTTCATTTGGCTTTCTGACAGTGGCTACCAAGAGTACTTGGTTCCCCTTAATGCTAATTCCCTGCTATCATCCATATTCCCCCAGGTCCAGTCTTTTTTCCTCTGACTTATGACCATCTCCAAGGACTTTTCTTTTATCCCCACAAACACACTTCCTCTTACCCAAGAGACTCCAATCTAATCTCTTCCCATGACTAGGGGTGGAATGGGTAGACAGGGTCCATTTTTCTTCTGTTTTTTTTTTTTTTTTGTAAGCTTTGTACTGTCACCAACTCTATGTTCTGCTTTCAAGAGGGCTTTCCCTTTTGTTTCTCCACAGACTTGTTTGAAAGTGAAAACAAAATTAAATAAAACAACAGAGGTATATTTTAACTCTTCCCCTTTTAATTCTTGCTATAACTTTGTCAATCTACCTCCAAACCAGGCAAGTGAATATGATTGATGAGGGAATATGATTATCAGGAAGATCAAGAAGTGAAAGAAGAAAGAAAAGAACAAAAATGTAATTCAAGGTCATATTCTGCATCCTTACAAGCCACTACATATAGAAATGCTTCATAATACTAACATATTACTGTGTAAATTACCATAATATATTTAACCAGCCTCATTGATGCACACACTAAAGGAAAACATCTATATCTGCTCAAGTTTGAACAGCACTTATTTATTTCTATAGGAAAAAATTCCTGAAAGTGGAAATGCTGGATCACAGGGTATATACTATTTAAATTTAAAAGATAATATCAAATGGCTTTCCAAAACAGTGTACTGATCTATAGTTTTATAAAAATGTATGAGATTGCAAACACTAGATATAAAAAAACATCAATATTTGCCTATCTAATAGTTTAAATATTTAATTTTTTAAAAATTCTGTTTTTATGATTAATAGGTTGAAAATATTTTCATATGTGTATGAGTTATTTGTATTTCTTCTATGAATTGTCTCTTTATATCCTTTGTGACTATTTAATTTGGTTGTTATTCTTTTATTTATTGATATGCAGCAGCTCTATATGTGTACAGATATTAATACTTTAGATGTTATACATTGCTATATATGTTATACATTGCCTACATATTACACATGCTTTTTCTAGTTTGACATTTGTATTTTTGCGTTATTTACAGAGTTGGGTTTTTTGCTATGTAGAGATGAATCCATTCAATAAATATTTATTGAGACTCTACTATGTGCAAACCTCTAGTCTGAGTTATAGAAGCATAGTGATGATCAAGACAGACAAGGTTTCAGGGAGCTTACATTCTAATGGAGAAACAGTAAAATAAGTAAACAAGAGGTGTATAGAATGTAGTTGTGTGATAATAAAAATAAACAGAGTGACAGAGTAAAAGAATAGTCAGTTAAAATCTTACTGAGGAGATGACATTTGAGGTAAGAATTGAAAGATGAAAATGAGGCAGGCAGGTACAGTTATAAGCAGTGGAAGGGGGCTTTAGGGTTAGGGGAAAGTTGAGGGATGGGGAGGAACAGCAATCCAAAGTCTAATGTGTCACTAATGTGTACAAATATTGGCCAAAGCATTTATCATTATATTTTAATTATGTTCATTCATCTTTCTTTTAATCAAACCATAGGCTCCATGAGGTAGGTGATTATATCTTATTCATCTATGTAACACAGAGCCTGGGTCAGTAGTTGGCATGTAGTAGGTATTTCATTATTAATTATCCTTGAATTGAAGGAATGGGTATTAAATTTTACCTAAGGCCTCTATGGAGACACTAATTTATTTTAATCCATTAATGCTACATTAAAATAGCTTGCTCAAAAAAATTCTTCATTCTTGAAATAATATCATAGATTGCTATCTCCATATAATGCCAAATGTGGTTTACTAATATTTTATATAGTTATTTTTCATCGATATTTATAAGTAAATTTGGTGTATCTTGCTCACATTTTGAGAACAGGTTTATCCTGACTACAAAATGTAATGAGTAGGTATACAGTTAGGGGTCTTAATTTCAAATAGCAGAAAATTACACTGGTTAATATAAATGAACATGGTGTTTATTAGAAGAATGCTGGATATTTCACAGAATTCATAGGAAGATCGAAGACCTAGAATCAGTGTGAAGGCATGAAATGAACCACTGGAGGATAAGGGTCAGCACCACAGTTTACATCTTGCTGTTGGAACATCTGGTGAACACACTGCTGGGATTGCTATCATTGGATACTGGATATTGCAGCCAACAGCCACTGTCAAAAGAAGTCTTTCCTATTCCTGCTTCTATGGTTTAGATTCCAAGTCCCTGGTAGGAAGTCCTATGTTTATCTCTTAGGGTTTTAAGGTAGAGAGAATATCTGGCCTTTTTAGTTTCTATAGTGGAAGGCAAGTTAAGTCCTGCCTTCTAATACTCTGTGGGGAATTCCTCAAACATAAAAAGGGGGTTCAAATGCTGGACAGCCACAAAACGTATGCAAGACACCCTCCCCCCAAAAGCAAAACAATAACTAAAATCCACTCCAGATGATTTTAAACATTTTTAATGAGCTTGAATGGACTACATTGTATGGGAATTTGCCCATTAATCTGCCAAGGTTGAGAATTTCCTGGGAGAAATTCTTGAATCCTTATATTTTAGTTTTGTTCATGGTTATTGCTATTCTTAAGTTGTCTTTTATTTATTTATTTATTTATTTATTTATTTATTTATTTATTTATTTATTTATGAGAGCACGCAGCAGGGGAAGGGCAGAGGGAGAGGGAGAGAGTCTCAAGTAGACTCTGCACCGAGCGCGGAGCCTGACACAGGGCTCGATCTCATGACCCTGAGATCACCACCTGAGCTGAAACCAAGAGTCAGTGCTCAATCAACTACCCCACCCCGGTCCCCTCAAAATAAAAGACATTTAAAATCAGTTGCCTAATTTCAGGAAATAACAGTGACATAGATTGAATCTTATCAGGCTTGGTGCTTTAATAATCCTTTCCTACCCACAGGTGAGGCCACAGATGCCTCATGAAAGGTTGCTACCTCTATATTCTAACACCTAAAGGTATTATATCCTGGAACCCTTTCTTTATCCTGCCTCTCAGCATACTTCTTCCATCTTGGCAGCTTTCTGATTGCAGTTACACTGCTTAACTCCTGCTTTTTTACCTCTCTTCCCTGCTCCTTTGAGTAGGCTCTCTCTGAATTATTTGGTTCTCCATACCAGCTTTGTTCCCATGCCTCCATGCTCTGTAGGCCACAGGCCGGATCTAACCTTCCCCCATGCTCGGCACAGCTTAAAGGAGGCTCCTTGAATATCTATGATCTTTAGCATAAAGATTATCTGAGATAGCAAAAATTCTGAAGTTTATAAGTATGCAAGAGATTTGGAAAGGAAATAACCATGTCTCTCCTGTTCTTCAATCCAAGCAGGACTAATACTATGCCACTAGACTAAAATGGAAAAATGGTCCCTTCCCAACTTGGGATCTAGAACATTAAGGATTTCAGGTTCAACCATTACTCAGTACTATTCCTGAAATTCTCCATCTTTTGGATATTTTTATAATTTGTGGGTACGTGTGGCTCCTTCACTAGGCTGAAAATGCCTATGTCTTATTCACCTTTGTATTTCCTACATGGCCTAGTGGAGTATATGTATAGGCACTCAATAATTGTGTAAAATAAATAATAAAACAAACTATGGGGGGAAAGAGAATCAATAATAGGGGAAAAGATGACTATTCAAGAATTGTGTTTACATAAAATTGGGATGTGATCCATCAAACGAGGATTTGTCTAGATTGGTTTGGGTAGTGACAGAAAAATAATTATAAATACCTATGTTTGTAACCTTATTTTCTTTAGGATCTACTAATGAAGATGGGGAGGAGAGGGTCCAATAATAGTAAAATTTAATCAATCTCTCAGCCTCCAATAGCTGTGTATTCTCCCTTCCAATTCAGGGGCCGAAGCAGAATCAAGGTGTGGCTCACATGGTTTATGAATGGCTAGTAATGGCTTTCCTCCTCTTTATAGTGTTCGTCATCTCTGCCTCTGTTGCTCCAGACCTGGGCCCTAGCCATAACTACCACATTTGTCATACCTCTGGATGTCAGCTATGATGTTGTAGCCTTAGTTGCTTTTCCATTCCATTCCAAGAGTGATTTCTGCCCTTACTTATACAACAGTATATTACTAAGCCACAAAGAGCATTGCCTTATGCTTTCAAGTTCTTAGGATGACTCTAATGCTAGACCTCTTTTATTTGACCTATTATCTATCAGAGCCAGAATCACCCCCAGATCCTGAGCCTCCAGCACAGCACAGATCCACATGTGCTCTACACATGTGCTTGCCCCTTTCCCTCTAACACAGATCTTTCTTTTTCTGATTAAACCAGTTTACCTTAATTATAACTCCCCTTAAAGTTTGTTCCTTCCCATCTGTTAAACTGAATTTCAGTTCAGAGGAAGTCTCTTATTCTCCCAAAACTCAGGTTGGGTTATTAGTGCTTGGGGCAGATATCAATTTCAACTTACTCACTTCTTATAACTCATATCGAAGTCCTTAAGCCCTCATATAAATAAATCCCTGATGAGTCTGCCCTCCTGGGCATCTAGACAGGCCTGGACATGTTTGAATCCATAGTGGTACTTCTACAACTTAGCCTCTCACTCTAGGACTCCTGCTACACGTGAGTAGCTTTTATAATAATTAAGAAATAACAAAATTGTGAGAATAAAATAAGAGCAAGCATGTGAAAATGCTTTGCATATTGAAGTGCTTTGCAAATACAATATTTTATAATTAGTTCCTTATTGTTTGTTTGTTTAATGGAAATCCATGTCCTTGGGGAAACTGAAGGCATCAAACAGGGAAAGTAAAAAATAAAATAGGGGACCTGGCTGGCTTAGTCAGTAGAGCATGCGACTCCTGATCTTGAGGTTGTGAATTCAAGCCCCATGTTGGGTGTAGAGATTATTTAAAAATAAAATCTTAAAAATTATAATTAAAAAAATAAAAGATAAGAATGTTTGATGGAGAAATCAAGTCAATACACACGTGAAGGGTAATTCAAGATCTATGCTCTAAATAGAACGTCTGTGGGCATATTTGAATGCAATAGACCCTTGCCAAATGAATAGAGATAAAAGTTGGAAGATGGTCCCGGAGTACCTAAAAAGTAGTCATACTCAGCCTACACACTTTAAGCAACAAAAAAATAAGTGAAGCTATATAGCATGGAGAATTACAAAGCTTGACTCCAGAGGTCAATTACTTGGGTTTATATCTGAGCCTATCATTTATGAGCTCTAGGTGAATTTTGACAAGGTACTTAATCTCAGTCTCTCATCTATATACAATAGTACTACTTCTCCCATGGGTTTTTGAAAGTATTACATGAGTCAATACATATAAAGCACTTACTATCAGATCATGCACATTACCAAGTGCTCAGTATGAGTAAATTTTACAATTCATCTACTCATGCCATTGTATTTCACAAAAGCAAGTTGAATAGGGCTAGAGTCTACCCAAATATTCACTAAAGCAGAAATTTAGAGACTTTTATTTTTCAGTGTGGTAGAATTTAGTGAATGTTACCTGTAACTGGACTGAAAATTACTTCTTTAGTTTTAAGCAAAAGTTAGGAAGTAGTCTAGAATATTCAAGTGATGTAACTCTTATCATATAAAACTAGCTCATTTGCCCTTTTGCTTACAATATGGGCACAGGGACACACTCATTATAGGACAAGATCAAGAAATAAGTTGATATTAAAATGATTAAAAATCTCATTTATTCAAAATGACTGCTATAAATGGAGATTATTTGTAAAATTGCTATAGAAAACATAATTTATATTCATGGGCAGATACAGTTTTATTTACAAATATCAGAGAGTTTACAGTGTACTTTGTTTTAAACTACTGCCATAAATGGAAATTACTTCTCTACTCCTATAGAGAGCTACATTAATAATCGTATGTAGATATAGTTGAAGCTCTGAATGTTAGTGAGTGTATCAAGTAATTTGTCCTAAAGTACAACCTTATAAAAGGAAATTACTTTCATAACCATTTGAGAGCTTAATTACTAATCAAACATAGATAGTTTTAGTTACAAATATTAGAGTTTATTGTGTAATACTTAGAAATAATTGCACTCTGAAAACATTTTCAACAATTCTTGAAAACCAAATGCTTAATAAAGACCATAAAATGTTCTCCATAGTAATAGTTTAGAAATTCTGTTTACTAAAACATGAATTTTGAGCAATAATAAAAAAATGATGTGGATGCCAGAAATGCTTATATTCTTTCCCAGAAAGGCACAGGAGTGAGTCAGTAATATTCCCATTGGTCTAAAAGCAGGGCTGTCTGCCAGAGTCCTGACTCATAAGAGCCTGTTGGCCATATTCAGCAGAGGAGCTGGCAGTTGATTAGCTCTACTCTGAAAATAAATATCCTATCATTGCTGACAATGAAAATCACCACAGTTTAGAGAATTTTTAAGACTATACCATAATTTACATTAACCAAGATAGACTATGCATGCATGAAAACCCTTAATATAAAGATACCGTGTCATGACATATATCCTCATGGAATTTAGTTAAGCAGGTATTTAATAGCTGATTCTCATTGCAGTCAACTCAACCATTTGAAGCTGATTATCCAGTTTCTGGGTTATCCATGTCTTGCTTTTTCTCCTAGTGCCTCCTCTGGCTGACAGCCTTTTGACCATTGCTCATTAGCACCTGCAAAGGATAACTGAAAGCAGATGAACTCAAACCACTCAATTATGCTTCTCATTAGCAGGGTTCTGTCCAGGAGGTGGTTGCAACTACTAGGTAAAATTAGGTTTCTGGATTATCAGTGGCTTTCAATATCCACGTTGTTTCTGTCGCTCATGACCTTGCATAATCTAGAGTTGGTCATGTATACATTATTTGTCTTACCATATGGAGAAAAAAGTGGATCTTTAAAGGGAAAGTTAAAGATACTATCTATATGTTCACCTGCTGAGAATTTTCCCTAGTTCCTTGTTTGCATAGCTAACTAACAGGAACATAAGGTTCTGTGAGAATTCATACTAACTGTTATTTGTTTAAATTTTTATTGTAATTGGTAAAACCCTGAGAGTAATCTTATGGACATGTGGGTATTTAGCCACATTTCTCATATTTGAAAGGCTTTTTGTGAGCATTTTAAACACTTATTTTGGCAACTCATTACCTATACTAATCTCAATCAGAAATACTGTAGCCAGGGAGTGCCAGTAATAATATGCAGTTAAAGGTGTATCCTATGATGCATGAAGAAGGGTGTGCCTCCAGTGAAAACAAGAATTATATATCTTTCTAAATCATGAAATACTTCACTCTACTATAATCTTTGTTGTTCTGTGCATTTGAACAGTTTATTTTATTTTATTTTTTTAAAAGATTTTATTTATTTATTTGAGAGAGAGAGAATGAGAGAGAGAGCATATGAGAGGGGGGAGGGTCAGAGGGAGAAGCGGACTCCCTGCCGAGCAGGGAGCCCGATGTGGGACTCGATCCAGGGACTCCAGGATCATGACCTGAGCCGAAGGCAGTCTGCTTAACCAACTGAGCCACCCAGGTGCCCTGAACATTTTAATTATAAAAGAATTACATGTAATTTTAGAAAATAGAGATAAATATAAAAATTGCCCATAATCTCACCAGTGATAACCAGTTGCAATTTTTGTGGTAAATGCTTACAGAACTTTTCTGTTCATAAGTAGATTAACTCACCATCCTCCAAGTGAGGTCATATGTAATTTTGTTTTTTAATTTGCTTTTTTCACTCAATATGTCAGGCAGTTTTTTTCTATGCTAGTAAATACACTTTTATAATATTCTTTGAATTGGATACACAGTATTCCATTATGAGTGTGCCATAATTCATTTAAATATCCTAGGTTTGGATATTCAAATGGTCTCCAATTTTTGTTATAGTAACAAATGTCCTAAGAAACACTCTGGGATGTAAATCTTTGTGTGCATTCTCAATATTACCTCAAAAGAAAAGAACTAGAAATGGAATTCTGGATCAAAGGGTATGGATGTGTGTCCATATATTTTTTCCTTAACAAATGTGCAAACAGTAGCCATACTAAGATTGTACATATTTTCCACAAGAGTGATATCAGTAATATACTCCTTAGGATTGAATATACAGAAAGTAGTGTAACTCCTGAGGTGTGTGTGTGGGTGTGTGTGTATGTGAATATGTGTGTGTGTGTGTAACCTTTTAGTTTAATATGGTGTGGCTGACTGTCACACTGATCTTGTTTTTGCTAGTGGTTTCTACTTCATGCACATATGTATATTTAATTTGTATAGTTTACTGATATCAATCAATTTAAAAGAATAGATAGGCACCAAAAATACTTAATTTCTCCTGATGAATTATTACAAAACACTAAATGAACTTATCTTAATGTGCTCAAATAATCTACTGTAATAAAATCTATTCCTCCCCTGATAAATATTCTGAATATTCTTTGTACTACATTATATTCAATCTCAAAAGTAAAAACAACAAAAACAAACCAAAAATATCTACCTACAGTTTTTTAATTTTTAGTAACAACCAACAGTGAAGTGACTAATATCCACCACTACCACCACCCCACACCACCTAAAGGAGAAACATATTATCTGAAAACATACTGAAATCTCCAACATATTTTCTAACATCCACAATCTTCCTACATACCAAGTCTTTTCCATCTCAGTAAATGATAGCTCCTTCCTTCCATCTGCTTAGGCTAAAAACATTGGTGTCATCCTTGACTCGTTCTCCTTCTCTCACATGTCATATCCAATCCATCAAGAAATCCCATTGACTATACATTCAAATTATATCTTCAATCTGACCAGTTCTCAAAACCTGCACTACTACCACCCAGGTTCAAGTCACCATCATTTATCTTCTGAATTACTATAGTAGTCTCTTAACTGATCTTCCTGCTTTGACCTCTGTACTCCTACAGTTAATTTTTCACATATCCCAAGAGATTCTGTTAAAAATATATGTCAGATGGGTGCCTGGGTGGCTCAGTTGGTTAAGCATCTGCCTTCGGCTCAGGTCATGATCCCAGAGTCCTGGGATCGAGTCCCGTATCGGGCTCCCTGCTCTGCTGGGAGCCTGCTTCTCCCTCTCCTCCCCACTTGTGCTCTCTCTCACTATCTCTGTCTCTCTCTCTCAAATAAATATATGTCAGATCAACTCACTCTTCTCCTTAAAACCTTTTAATGGCATCCCACCTCACTTTGAGTCAAAGCCAAAATCCTTACAATAAACAACAGGACCCTACAGAACCCTCTCACCTTTCAGCATTCTCTTTCAACCCCTCTCCTATTGCTCCCCCCACTTCTCACTTCATGTCAGGTACAGTGGTCTCCATTTTATTTGTCTAATAGCGCTATAGAGAACTTGCACTTAAAAAAAAGAACTTAGTTTCTACATGGCTACAGAAATAGTAGTTAATAAACAATCCACTGCAATGAGCTCAGTGTGCTTTGTGCCCTTCACTCACCCACTGTGGAATATCCCAGTCATTTCTTAAACCTCACTGAACAAATTCATTCACATAGTAAATATTTATTGAGCCTATTATGTTCCAGGCTAGGCATATATCAGTATGCTAGGCATATATCAATAAACAAAACAGACGAAACTTCTACCTTAGTAGAGTTTTAATTCTATAGGGGGAGAAAGAGAGATCACATAAGTAAATTGTGAGGTATGTAAGAAAGTAGTAATGTAATGGAACAATATAGAACAGGGGTATGGGGTTAGGAGTTTGCACATGTATGTATGTGTAAGTGCTGCGTATGGGCAGTTGTACTGTTGTTCCTTGCCACAATAACATACTTAGATTTGACATATTTCTTGCATTGTATTTTGTATAAGTCATAGATTCTATCTACATGCAATATCCTAGTTTCTGACATGATTCCCCCATAAATTGGCTATTATATGAGGTAATCTTCCTGTACTTTCCAGCATGACCTGTTCCTTGAATTTACTCTTACTCATTTTATTGGTTTAATAGCTAACACATTTCTCTCTCTGCCCTCTGGGCCACTGATAGTAATTATGGCTGGCACTTTAAGAATTTGTTGGTGATCTTCTACCACAACCACTTCTTCCCTCTATTTGGTCTTCTCCTTATTTATGCCTTAGGCCTGCCTGTGGCAGTCAGTGATACCCACATGCATTCCTTAACCCCACAAGTTTGATTGAAACTGCCATAGTCAGAAATGAATTATTGACCTGCAAGGAATTAGATATGGTGAGTCAACTGATTATTTTTTTAGCAATGTTTCCAATTCTGGTCAGAACCAGTGTACTTAGGCTTATTATCAGTCCATTACTGATCCTGAAGATGTGCAAATATCCAGGATAGTTCTGGGCTTCCCTGATTCCTTAATCCTGAGATTTTGGCCAACTGTGAGACAAAGCTTTGAGTTATTCCCAAGGGTTTCAGGAAAAACTGAATTTTTAAATCTACTGAACAGCCTGACTGTTTAGAAAAGAGGAATTTAATTGACATCTATTTAGGAGATTCTGCGTGGAGATGAGCTATGGAAAAATATAGCTCCACTAGAAACTTTTCACTTTTCTTTCCTAAGAACTCTGATTTTCTCCTAGTTCAGCCATGCTCACAAGGGTTTTAAGTGGATTAATTAGTGCTTGAGAAGCATCTTTATAAATGAAAAGTAGCTAAGTACTAATATAATCTTTTAAACTCTGGATGTTTACCCTTTTTTATTCATAATACAGTTCTAATTTCATACTTTTTTCCATAATGTCACCAGACTATAGGTGAGCTCCTAAAATAGTCACTAGGACTAAAACTATTATATAATATGCAAAATAGCTCTGGGAAAGGAATACTGAAATTGATAGTAGCGATGATCTATTCTCTTAAAAGGATTCTTATTTATTCAATGTCATCACACATAGTTTTTCAGAGATTTGGAAATAAGAGTATTTTGTATTTGGCATAGTATAAAAATAGTCATCACAGACTAGCTATAATGCCATAGGAAGTTTGTTTCAAAACTCAGATTTGGAATTAGAGTTTAGCAAAAGGTCAGATTAATTTTCATGAAAATCTTGGTATTTTAACTCTCTTCCTCTGTCCTTAAACTTTTCATTATGTTTTTGCAAATAAAGCTTAACAGGTTGTGATGAGATATTTCTCTTCCAAGACTGATTTAAAAGTACTCATTTGGATTTATAACCAAGTGTCTGTGAGGGAAACAAGTCAAAGTATTAAACCTACAGGCAATGCAAAAATACCATTGAATTATAATGATTTCTTATTCTATCTTACCTTTTCCAAGTATCTTGAAAAAACAAAAAAGTAAAAGCTAATAATGTGAGCTGAAGCTACCAAGTTTTAAAACAGGAAGGTTACTGAAAGGTGGCTGAAAGAGTATGTGGGTGTATCATTGTTTCTAACTTTGAACAAGTTTAAACTTTGGTAGCTGCTCTATAATTAGTATCTAGACACCATAATACAGAAAGATTTGTTAAGTTTGCTGCATCTAATCTGAGCAGGATGAGGAACTACTGTTCTTCGTAATATAAATAACAATCACTTAATGGTCTTCTGGGCTAGCTGTATGAATCACAATGTTAAGAAAACCAAAAATTTAACCACCCTGTCATATTAATTTATTAATTTTGAAAACCTCTCTTTAGGAAATAATGCTTTATTTGTTTTTGTCCATATAGGAATTCTGTAGAATAGTTTCCAAGAGATTAGGTGAAGAAAATTGGTATATTGTGTCCCAAAGATGTATACATTAAATTCCAATGTAGGCTTCTAAACTATTGCTACCTGAAAAAAATGAATCAAACATTTGTGCTATAAAGTGTCTTACGAATACACGTTTTCAATGATAAATATATCAGGTGCATTTAGTCAGTTGAAGCAATTACAAATGCCTACATAAGCAGAGGTAGAACACTGGACAACTATTTTTAATGGAAAAAAGTCAGAAAATAATAATCTCTGAGATCCAATAGACAAACTAAATGGTTAATCTCTAGGGGAAAAAGGTGCATCTATGAAAAAAATACTATTCTCACATTCTTTAGTACTTGCATATTAAATTTAGTAACTAAAGTGTGGGCATGCACTACTTTAACTATATAAGTATAAAGTATTTAAGAGGTGGAAAGCTAATAGTAAGAAAGTATGACCAAATTTCAGTGTATATAAAAGGTTAATTGGGAGGTGCTACAGTCCTATGTATGACTGGTGGGATTGCAGTTTCATCAATTTATTAAGAACCAAAAGAATGATGAATTTTAGAGCTAGTCAATATGAGGGAAGAATTACAAAACACACCTGGAAACCAAGCAAAAGTTATCATTGGGCAACAGATGAACAGTGACAGATACAATTTAATAGTTCTGTGTATAAGTCAATGCACATTGGAAAAAATTAAACTGCTTGCATAGTATGAAAGATTCTGAATTAGTACTTCTTGAGGAGGAAAAAAAACTTAAATGTCCAACACAGACAGTTAGTGAGATTGTGGCTCAGTACTCAGCTATGGTCAAATGCTGAGTAAAATATTAAAAGTGTTTTGAGGGACGCCTGGGTGGCTCAGTTGGTTAAGCGACTGCCTTCGGCTCAGGTCATGATCCTGGAGTCCCGGGATCGAGTCCCGCATCGGGCTCCCTGCTGAGCAGGGAGTCTGCTTCTCCCTCTGACCCTCCCCTCTCTCATGTGCACGCTCTCTCTCACTCATTCTCTCTCTCTCTCAAATAAATAAAATCTTAAAAAAAAAGTGTTTTGAAACAAGTGAAGAATTATTCAAAAGATATAATGATACACCACATGCATATACCTAAATTTTGTCATCACAACACACACACAAAATAATACATGCAAACATACCCATGTACATACAATACTTACTTGGCCAAAAAAAAAATTACTTGGCCTTTTTTAGAGCAAACAAATATCTTTCAGTTTTTTTTTTTTATATTATGAAACACAACTAAAGATGTACTTAGTATTTTACTGTTCCTTTGTGTCATAAAATAAGATAGGAAAAGAAAATACACAGAACCACAGATGGTTAGCTTAAAAGTAGGTAAGAAAGAGAGGGAGCTAAGATGGCAGAGTAGTAGGAGGACTCTATGCTTGCCTTGTCCCTCCAACACAGCTAGATAAATATCAAATTGTTTTGAATACCCAATAAATTGATCTGAGGACTGACAGAACAAACTGCACAACTAGAGGGAGAGAAGAGGCCATATCATGAAAGGTAGGAGGTGCAGAGACATGGTTTGGAGGAGGGGAGGGAGCCCTGGTTGCAGACAAAGGCAAGAGAAAGGAACATATAGGGGAACGCACAAGGAGAACACTTCCCCAAAGCCATTGACTAGGAAAATGAAAGGGGCTGATTTTCTTGAGTTTTTACAACCAGTGGGGCTCGAAGCCCAGAGTTATAGAGGTCTGTGTCTTGGCTGGTGTGGAGCCAGAGGGCACTGCAGTGTTCTTGTGGAGAAGGAGGGCAGATAGCTCGGGAGCAGATAGCATGATCTGAGGATCCCCTGAGATGCACTGGGAGAGAAGGTTCCCCATTGTTGGAGCACATCTGGGAGAGGTGGCATTCCTCTCCAGGGGAAAAAAGAGCCAGGGGGCACCATTTTTCTCCCCCACCCCTTAGCATAAACTAACTTCAGTAAGCAGCACAGTGCCTACACTGGTAGCCTAAATTGCTTACACCAAGCCCCGCCTCCCTGTGCTCTGCTGGTGCTATTTTTCTCCAGCAAGTGTGCCTGAGAACCACAGCAGTGGGTCCCTCCCACAGAAGGCCAGCAATCCCCCCTGCCACATGCACCATGTCTACTGACAATAGAGTTCTGCAAAGCTTCAGCTCTAGTGGAAATAGCATAAGGTCTCTATTAACAAGCTGACCAGAGCACACCTAGTTAAAACTCACCACACTCTGGCAAAGGTACAAATATTCCCCACTGCAGGAGAAACTGCAGAACACTGACCTGAGGGAAAGAGCAGCCAAAACACAGCAGCAGAGTACACACAGCACACACCAAAGATAATTTCTGAAGTGCCAGGCCCTGTACAGTATATGACCTCTTCTTCATAAAGCCATTGAGCAAGAAACATAACAGGCTTTCCTAACACAGAGAAGACAGAGAGTGTGACAAAATGCCAAGATGGAGGGATTCATCCCAAAAGAAAGAACAAGAAAAGGTCAGGGCCAGGGATTTAACTGAAACTGATATAAGTAATATGCCTGATCCAGAATTAAAAGCAACACCATAAGGATAGTAGCTGGGCTTGAGAAAAGCATAGAAGACACCACAGAGTCCCTTACCACAGAGATAGAAGACCTAAAAACCAGTCAGGATGAGAAGAAAAATGCAATAACCAGGATTCTAAACTGACTGAATTTAATGACCACAAAGATGGAAGAAGCAGAGAAATGAATAAGTGATATAGAAGATAAAATTATGGAAAATAATGAACCTGAAAAGAAGAGGGAAAGAAAAATATTAGATCACAATGAATTCTACCAAAACTTTAAAGTAGAGTTAATACCTATTCTCAAACTATTCCAAAAAATAGTAATGAATGGAGAACTTCCAAACTCACTCTAGGAGGCCAGCATTACCTCTATTCCAAAACCAAAGACCCCACTAAAAAAGAGAATTATAGGCCAATATCCCTGATGAATATGGATATAAAAATTCTCAACAAAATACCAACAAATTGAATCCAACAGTACATTAAGAGAATCATTCACCATGATCAAGTGGAATTTATTCCTGAGTTGCAAGAGTGGTTCATTATTCACATATCAATCAACATAAAGCACCACATTAAGTAAAAGAAAGGATAAGAATTATTTGATCCTCTCAATAGATGCAGAAAAAGCATTTGACAAAGTACAGCATCCATTCTTGATAAAAACCCTCAACGAAGTAGGGATAGAGGGAACATACCTTAACATCATAAAGGCCATATATGAAAGACCCACAGCTAATATCATCCTCAATGGGGAAAAACTGAGAGCTTTTCCTCTATGGTCAGGAACAAGACAGGGATGTCCACTCTCACCATTCTTATTTAACACAGTACTAGAAGTCCTAGCCTCAGCAATCAGACAACAAAAAGGAATAAAAGGCATTCAAATCAGCAAGGAAGAAGTCAAACTTATACTATTTGCAGAGAACATACTCTATGCAGAAAATCCAAAAGAATCCACCAAATAATTGCTAGAACTGATACATGAATTCAGGAAAGCCACAGGATACAAAATCAACATACAAAAATCTGTTACATTTCTATACACCAATAATGAAGCAGCAGAAAGAGAAATCAAGGAATTGATCCTTTATAATTGCAACAAAAACTGTAAGATACCTAGGAATAAACATAACCAAAGAGGTAAAAGATCTATACTCTGAAAACTATAGAACACTTATGAAAGAAATAGAGGAAGACACAAAGAAATGGATAAATATTCCATGGTCCTGGATTGGAATAACAAATATTGTCAAAATATTTATACTACCCAAAACAATCTACACATTTAATGTAATCCCTATCAAAATACCACCAGCATGTTTTACAGAGTTAGGACAAAAAAAATCCTAAAATTTGTATGGAAACACAAAAAACCCCAAATAGCCAAAGCAATCTTGAAAAAGAAAAGCAAAGCTGGAGGCATCACAATTCCAGACTTCAAGTTATATTACAAAGCTGTAGTGAACAAGACAGTATCATACTGGCACAAAAACAGACACATAGATCAATGGAACAGAAGAGAGAACCCAGAAATGGACCCACAACTCTATGGTCAACTAATCTTTGACAAAGCAGGAAAGAATATGTAATGGAAAAAAGTCTCTTCAACAAATGGTATTGGGAAAACTGGACAGCTACATGTAAAACAATGAAACTGGACCACTTTCTTGTACTATAGACAAAAATAAATTCAAAATGGCTGAAAGACTTAAATGTGAGACAGGAAACCATCAAAATCCTGGAGGAGAAAACAGGCAGTAACCTCTCTGACATTGGGCATAGCAACTTCTTACTAGATATGTCTTCAGAGGCAAGAGAAACAAAAGCAAACATGAACTATTGGGACTTCATCAAGATAAAAAGCTTCTGCACAGTGAAGGAAACAACAAAACTAAAAGACAACCTTCATAAGGAGGACACCTATTGCATGGAGCACTGGGTGTTATACACAAACAATGAATCATGGAACACTACATCAAGAACTAATGATGTACTGTATGGTGACTACCATAACATAATAAAAAGAAGAAAAATAATAAAAATTAAGGTTGATTTAAAAAAATTTTTTTACAAAGGCAACCTTCAGAATGGGAGGAGATATATGCAAACGACACACGTGATAAAGAATTAGTATCCAAAATCTATAAAGAACTTATAAAATTTAACACCCAAAAAACAAATAACCCAGTTAAAAAATGGGCAGAAGACATGAATAGACATTTTTCCAAAGAGGACATACAGATAGCTAACAGGCACATGAAGAAATGCTCAACATCACTTATCCTCATGGAAATGCAAATCAAAACTGCAGTGAGATATCACCTCCCACCTGTCAGAATGGCTAAAATCAACAACACAAGAAACAACGTGTGTTGGTGAGGATATGAAGAAAGGGGGACTCTCTTACACTGTTGGTGGGAATGCAAACTGGTGCAGCCACTCTGGAAAACAGTATGGACGTTACCCAAAAACTTAAAAATAGACTGCCATGTGGCCCACCAATTGCACTACTAGGTTTTTACTTAAAGTATACAAAAATATTGATTTGAAGGGATACATGCACCCTGATGTTTATGGCAACATTATCAACAATAGCCAAATTATGTAAAGATCCCAAATGTCCATCGACTGATGAACGGATAAAGAGTAGTGGTATATATATACAATGGAATATTCCTCAGCCATAAAAAAAAAAATGAAATTTTGCCATTTGCAAAGATGTGGATGAAGCTAGAGAGTATTGCGGTAATTGAAATCAGTCAGTCAGAGAAAGACAAATTCCATATGATTTCACTCATCTGTGGAATCTAAGAAACAAAACAGATGGACCTAGTGGGGATAAAAGAGAGAGTCAAACCATAATACAGACTCTTAACTATAGAGAACAAACTGAGGGTTATTGGAAGGGATGTGGGCAGGGGGGTGGGTTAAATGGGTGATGGGTATTAAGGAGGGTACTTGTTGTGATGAGCAGTGGGTGTTATATGTAAGTTATGAATCACTAAATTCTACTCCTGAAATTAATATTATAATATATGTTAACTAAGTGTAATTTAAATAAAAACTTGAAAGTACAAAAAAAAAGTAGGTAAGGAAGAGAATATCCAAACATAATAGAAGGTAGTATGGGATAGTGGCTATGGGCATGGGCTTTGAAATCAGACACACCAAAGTTCCAATCTAACCTCATCTATAACCTCATCTCCCTAGCTTATGAGATTAACCAATTGTGTGGTTTACTGATTCCCAGTAAGAGTTTGAGAAACTATATTTCCTATCATAGATATTCTGACAGTTTTTATAAGAGTTCAG
Source organism: Mirounga leonina (assembly GCF_011800145.1). Classification (NCBI taxonomy): domain Eukaryota; kingdom Metazoa; phylum Chordata; class Mammalia; order Carnivora; family Phocidae; genus Mirounga; species Mirounga leonina. Next base: position 21,268,494 of record NW_023270513.1, read on the forward strand.
TAGATCCAACTGAATTGCTTATAAGTTTCTCTAATAGATGTTTGTACTGAAATATAGCATGTATTCCAAACAGTACACAAGTCACTAGCATACAGCTCAATTAATTTTCACAGAACAAAAAGAACTGTGTAATCATCACCCAACTCAAGAAATAGAAATTACTCAAACTCAAAATTTCTCCTTCATTTCCCTTCCCACTCATTATTCTCTTCTCTCTAAGGCTAATCACTATTTATTAATATAGATTAGGTTTGTGCTTTTGAACCTTATATTTTTTTGCTTTTCATTATTTTATTCCTCTTAATAGTCTTGACTATTTTCACCTTATATATATTTTAATGAAAGAGTATGTAGTCTTGTATCTGACAGCTTTCACCCAACATTATGTTTGTGAGATTCACTCATGCTATTGCCTGTGGTAGTTGTTCATTTTCATAACTTGAAGCATTGAATTGTCTGAATATACCTTAGTTTATGTACCTATTCTCTTGTTGATTAACATTTATATTCTAGCTGTGATATAATGCTGCTGTGAAATTTCTTGTACATTCTTCTGGTGACTGTATGTATGCATATATACTGGGTGTGAAATTTTTGCTTCATAAGGTAAGCATATATTCAGCTTTACTCAAGACAGAGAAGCAGCTTTCCAAAGTAGTTACACCAACTTACACTTCCACCAGCAGTGAATGAGAATTCCAGTTGCTCCACATCCTAGCCAACACTTAATTTTGAAAGCTTTTTTTTAACTGTAGTAATTCTGGTGGGTATTATCATTGCTATTAAAGCATGTTTCTTGTTTTATATAGGTAAAAAATAATTGTGGGAATATTTGATTATCCAGATTAAGCAAAATTAGGCATGTTGAGTAGGATTACTTAGAGATATTCCTACTGCCCATTCTATTTCTCAGACTGAAGTCTCAAAATGGGAAGTTTTAAAAGTAAGGAAAATCTCAGGAAGTTATTTTGTGGATATCAATAAACTGATTCTAAAGTTTATATAAAGTTTTATTCTAAAGTTTATATGCATAAGACCCAGAATAGCCAACATAATATTCATGAAGAAGAAGCCAGAGGACTGCCACTACGTGATTTCAAGATTTACCTTAAAGCTATATTAATCAAGACAGCATGGTCTTAAGAATAGACAAATAGATCAGTGAAACAGAATAGAGAGCTCAGAAATAGATCCATGCAAATATAGTTAACTGATCTTTGACAAAGGATGAAAAGCAATACAATGACGAAAAGACAGTCTTTCAATGAATGGTGTTGAAACAAATGGACATCTGCATGTAAAAAAAAATGAATCTAGACAGACCTTACATTCTGTACAAAAATTACTTCAAGGGCGCCTGGGTGGCTCAGATGGTTAAGCGTCTGCCTTCGGCTCAGGTCATGATCCCAGGGTCCTGGGATCGAGTCCCACATCGGGCTCCCTGCTCCTTGGGAGCCTGCTTCTCCCTCTGCCTCTCTCTCTCTCTCTGTCTCTCATGAATAAATAAATAAAATCTTTTAAAAAAAATTACTTCAAAATGAATAATATACATAATTGTAAAACTCAAAATTATAAAGTTTCTAACAGATAACTTAGAAAACCTAGATGACTTTGGGTTTGGCAATGACTTTTTAGATACAACACCATGAAAGAAATAATTGATATTAAAATGAAAAACTTCAGTTCTGCAAAAGACACTGGTGAGATAATAAGAAGACAATCCAGAGACTGGAAAGAAATATTTGCAAAACACATATTTGATAAAGGGCTGCCATCCAAAATATACAAAGAACTCTTAAAACTCAACAATAAGAAAATAAACAACACAATAAAATGGGCAACAGATCTGAACATACATCTCACCAAAACATAGATAGCAAATAAGCATATGAAAATATACTCAACATCATGTGTAATTAGGGAACTGCAAACTAAAACAACAATAGGACCACTACATATCTATTAGAAAAGCCAAAATCTAGAACACTGACAACACCAAATGATGGTGAGGATGTGGAGCAACAGAAACTCTCATTCATTTCTGATAGGAATACAAAATGTTACATTCACTTTGGAAGACAGTTTGGTAGTATTTTACAAAATGAAACACACTCTTACCATACAATCTAACAATCATGCTCCTTGGTACTGAATTTAAACTTATGACCACAGGAAAACCTGCACAAGGATGTTTATAGAAGCTTTATTCATCATTGTCAAAATTTGCAAGCAACCAAAATGTCCTTCAGTAGGTGAATGGATAAATAAACTGATAAATCCAGGGGTGCCTGGGTGGCTCAGTCATTAAGCGTTTGCCTTCAGCTCAGGTCATGATCTCAGGGTCCTGGGATCAAGCCCCACATCGGGCTCCCTGCTCAGTGGGAAGCCTGCTTCTCCCTCTTCCTCTCCCCCTGCTTGTGTTCCTTCTCTCGTGTTGTCTCTCTCTGTCAAATAAATAAAAATAAAATAATAAAATCTTTAAAAAATAATAAAAAAATAAACTGATAAATCCAGACAATGGAACATTATTTAGTGCTAAAAAGAAATGAGCTATCAAGCCATGAAAAGACACAGAGTAAACGTAATTACATATTACTAAGTGAAAGAAGCCAATCTGAAAGGGCTACATACTGTATGATTTCCCCTATATGATATTCTGAAAAAGATAAAACTACAGAGAAAGTAAAAAAAAAAAAATCAGTGGTTGTTAGGGGCTAGGGGTCAGGGAGAGATGAATAGGAGCACAAAGGATTCTTAGGGCAGCAAGAAAGTATTCTGTATGAAACTATAATGGTGAATACATGTCATTATACATTTGTCCAAACCTGTTTAATGTACACCATTAATGAGCCCTCATATAAACTATGGACTTTGGGTGATGATGATGTGTCAATGTAGGTTCATCAATTGTAACAAATATACCACTCTGGTGCATGATGTTGATAGTAGGAGAGGCTATGCATGTGTAGCAGCAAGGGATATATGGGAAATCTCTGTACTTTCTGCTCAATTTTATTGTGAGCCTAAAAATGTTCTAAAAAATGAAGTCTACTGGAAAATAATTAAAGTACAAGCTAACGGTTCCTGAGGGATATACTAAGGAAGTGGCCATTGTTGGCTTTATCATAAGAATACTGAAAGGCCAAGGATTGCAGGAATTTTTAAGCATGTAAGTTTTTATTCAGACTCATCAACTTCTCAATTAAAATGATGTTTTTATTGTCTTCATTATCTAATGATGGAAGGCAAAATTTGGAAATACATTTCTGGGCCTCTATTTTCCACCATGTGGGGTAAAACTGGTATTTTTGTAGGTAGTCACCTACATGGTAGGATATAAGAGATGCCTAAAGGCTACATTTGACCTAAAGTATCACCTACTATTCTGCCCTAGTATCTCCTTATTCCTCTCCTGGATTGAAATGTATCCTACCTGCTTCTCATTTTTAACACATCTCATATGTAGCGCATAAGAAGTGACACATATAAGGTGTTCAATAATTGTTTGTTGAATAAAATAGCCATTGATTTGGATCTTTTAAAAATAGAATAACACTCCTGTACTGTGCTAAAAAAAAAAAAAAAGGTTGAGTATTCTTTTTACTTCTCAAACTTGTCAAAGTCAAATTCTTAAAGCTTTGACATCTTACAACTTTTAAACTACTGTGTTTATTTTCCTTCTTACAAGTGCAAATAACATGACTTTGAAACAAATAGATCCTTTCAAAGTGGATTGATAGTCCAGTTGATTTTTAATTCATTGATGTTGCAGTTTGGCATGCTCATTCTCAAATGGGCTGATTTCCATATTTGGGGTATAAAGTATACATATAAATAAAAATTATTCATACATTTTATTTACTGTTTCTCCTAGTAAAAATGTCAGTTCGCAATCTAAAGCCTTTAAATAAAATAAAAAGTAAATTAGAAGCTATTTCTGAGTTCAGCTTTAGTTCTTGTTCTCTTTTCCTTTCTGTTATACTCCTTTTAAGGCATTATTGCTTTTTCCTGTAGCTTCCTGCTTCCATGCAAAGTGGCAACAGTGTGGATCTTCTGCCATTATGGCTACTACCTTACCACCTGGTCTGGCCTCAAATCACCGTAATGTCTTTGTGGACATAAAACGATTTCATTCCTAGCTTTCTGACTGGCGAGTGTTTGATTCTGTACTGATATATAACTAATCTGCTTTAGGATTAAAATAGTTTGGGATTTTGAAAAGTAACTTAGGAAATGAAAACTAGAAATAAAATTGAGGTAAATAAAAAAAATCACACATGAAAAACCATCTGTGATGCAGTTGTGGTAGAGAAAGAGAAAAGCTAAGAGTTAAATGAGTCCTTGTCCTTCTGGGTATAAAGTGAATATATAATTATAATATAATAGGATCAGGAAAAAATTTCCCTTGGAGTGTTTTATTATCCAGTCCCAGAGTGTGAGGCTTATACTTTCCCCCACTATTGAGCACTGTGTCAGAAAGATGTGAATTAAACAAATAACTAAAAATACATTTAATGCCTAGGTCTCTAGGCCTTGAAATGATAATTTAGCAAATACTAACCTAGTGTCTGACTTGACTCCAAGGAGTGTTTTTACAAACTTACTTAGGAGCATGGTCTCCAAAAATAAATTTTGTAATCTTTTTTCAGTTTTTCCTTTGAAATGCCAATAAAGGGGCACCTGGGTGGCTCAGATGGTTAAGAGTCTGCCTTCGGCTCAGGTCATGATCTCAGGGTCCTGGGATTGAGTCCTGCATTGGGCTCCTTGCTTAACAGGGACCCTGCTTCTCCCTCTGCCTGCCACTCCCCCTGCTTATACTCTCCCTCTCTCTCTGGCAAATAAATAAATAAAATCTTTTAAAAATATGCCAATAAAGCTCAAGCAACCTCAGTCAACAACTTTCTAATCCATATGTCTAGCTCATATGAACCTAGTTATTCCACAAATATCTTTTTTTCCCCCTCACACCAATATCCCCTGAAGTATTAAAAGCAGTCTTCCTTGTTTGAGAATAGCAGCAGCTCATCTGTAGCAACAATAGCTTTTTTAAGTCTTTTAACTGCCCCCTTTATATTCATTTAAGTCAGAAGACAGTAGCAATAAGCCAAATCCTATCAAGATGGGATAAATGATCCTATAAACATTGGGGTGCATGTATCCCTTTGAATTAGTATTTTCATATTCTTTGGGTAAATACCTAGTAGTGCAGCATAATCTACAATAGCCAAATTACGGAAAGAGCCCAAGTGTGTTCAGCTGGCGAATGGATAAAAATATATACACAATGGAATATTACTCAGCCATAAAAATAATGAAATCTTGTCATTTGCAATGATGTGGATGGACCTAGAGAGTATTATGCTAAGTGAAATCAGTCAAAGAAAGACAAACACTATGTGATTTCACTCATATGTCAAATTTAAGAAACAAAACAAATGGGCAAAGCGGAAAAAAAGAGAGAGGTAAACCTAGAAACAGACTTTTAACTATAGAGAACAAACTGTTACCAGAGGGGAGATGGGTAGAAGAATGGGTTAAACAGGTAATAGGGATTAAGGAGTGCACTTGTGATGAGCACCAGGTGTTGTGTGGAAGTGTTGAATCACTATATTGTACATCTGAAACTAATATTACATTGTATGTTAGTTAACTGTAATTTAAATAAAAACTTAAATTGAAAAATAAGATGGGATGAATGATTACTACTCTCTAGTTACTTTGCCCAAATATAGGTTCCTGGTTTATGCAATCAAGTGCAGAAATTGGAGTGCAACCAACTCTTTCCAATCATTGTCACTAAACTTTGTTTTGGGTTTTTTTTTTGGCATTTTTTTTATTATGTTCAATTAGCCAGCATATAGCACATCATTAGTTTTTGATGTAGCGTTACACACAGTGCTTATCACCACACATGCCCTCCTTAATACCTATCACCTGGTTACCCCATCTCCCCACCCCCCTCCCTTCTGTAACCTCAATTTGGTTCCCTCCCAGAGTCCAGAGTCTCTCATGGTTTGCCACCCTCTCTGATTTCTTCCCATTCAATTTTCCCTCCCTTCCCCTGTTGTCCTCTGTTCTATTCCTTATGTTCCACATATGAGTGAAATCATATGATAATTGTCTTTCTCTGCTTGACTTATTTCATTTAGCATAATTCCCTTCAGTTCCATCCATGTTGATGCAAATGGTCGGTAGTCATTCTTTCTGATGGCTGAGTAATATTCCATTGTATATATGAACCACATCTTCTTTATCCATTCATCTATTTAAGGACACCTTAGCTCCTTCCACAGTTTGGCTACCGTGGACATTGCTGCTATGAACATCGGGGTGCACATGCCCTTCTTTTCACTATGTCTGTATCTTTGGGGTAAATACCTAGTCGTGCAACTGCTGGGTCATAGGGCAGCTCTATTTTTAACATTTTGAGGAACCTCCATACTGTTTTCCCAGAGTGGCTGTACCAGCTTGCATTCCCACCAACAGTGTAAGAGGATTCCCCTTTCTCCACATCCTTGCCAACATTTGTTGTTTCTTATTTTGTTAATTTTTGCCTAACTGGTGGAAGGTGGTATCTCATTGTGGTTTTGATTTGTAGTTCCCTGATGGCTAGTGATGTTCAACATTCTTCATGTGTCTGTTAGCCATTTGTATGTCTTCTTTAGAGAAGTGTCTGTTCATGATCCTCTCAATTGATGCAGAAAAAACATTTGACAAAATACAGCATCCTTTCCTGATTAAAACTCCTCAAAATAGAGGGGTGCCTGGGTGGCTCAGTTGTTGGGCATCTGCCTCCCGCTCAGTTCATGATCCCAGGGTCCTGGGATCAAGCCCCATATCAGGGCTCCACAGGAAGCCTGCTTCTCCCTCTCCCACTCCCCCTGCTTGTGTTCTTTCTCTTGCTATCTCTCTCTCTCTAATAAATAAATAAAATCTTTTTTTAAAAAACTCTTCAAGGGTGCCTGGGTGGCTCAGTTGGTTAAGCGACTGCCTTCGGCTCAGGTCATGATCCTGGAGTCCCTGGATCGAGTCCCGCATCGGGCTCCCTGCTCAGCAGGGAGCCTGCTTCTCCCTCTGACCCTCCCCCCTCTCATGTGCTCTCTGTCTCTCTCATTCTCTCTGTCTCAAATAAATAAATAAAATCTTAAAAAAAAAAAAACTCTTCAAAATATAGGGATAGAGGGAACATACCTCAATATCATAAAAACCATCTATGAAAAGCCCACTGCAAATATCGTTCTCAATGGGGAAAAACTGAGAGCTTTTCCCCTAAGGTCAGGAACATGACAGGGATGCCCACTCTCACCACTATTGTTCAACACAGTACTAGAAGTCCTAGCCTCAGCAATCAGACAACAAAAATAAATAAAAGGCATTCAAATTGGCAAAGAAGAAGTCAAACTCTCTCTCTTCGCAGATGACATGATACTTTATGTGGAAAACCCAAAAGACTCCATCCCCAAATTACTAGAACTCACACAGCAATTCGGCAATGTGGCAGGATATAAAATCAATGCACAGAAATCAGTTGCATTTCTATACATGAACAATGAGACTGAAGAAAGAGAAATTAAAGAATTGATTCCATTTACAATAGCACCAAAAACCATAAGATACCTAGGAATAAACGTAACCAAAGAAGTGAAGGATCTATACTCTAGAAACTACAGAACACTTATGAAAGAAATTGAGGAAGACACAAAAAGATGGAAAAACATTCCCTGTTCATGGATTGGAAGAATAAACATTGTGAAAATGTCTTTGTTGCCCAAAGCAATCTACACTTTCAATGCTATCCCTATCAAAATCCCATCAACATTTTTCACAGAGCTGGAACAAACAATCTTAAAATTTGTATGGAACCAGAAAAGACCCTGAATCATGAGGGGATTGTTGAAAAAGAAAACCAAAGCTGGGGGCATCACAATGCCTGACTTCAAGCTCTATTACAAAGCTGTGATCATCAAGACAACATGGTATTGGCACAAAAACAGACACATAGATCAATGGAACAGAATAGAGAGCCCAGAAATGGACCCTCTACTCTATGGTCAACTAATCTGCAACAAATTAGGAAAGAATTTCCAATGGAAAGAAGACAGTCTCTTCAATAAATGGTGCTGGGAAAATTGGACAGCCACATGCAGAAGAATGAAACTGGATCATTCTCTTACACCATATGCAAAAATAAACTCAAAATGGATGAAAGACCTACGTGTGAGACAGGAATCCATCAAAATCCTAGAGGGGAATATAGGAAGTAACCTCTTTGACATTGGCCACAGTGACCTCTTTCAAGACATGTCTCTAAAGGCAAGGGAAACAAAAAGAAAAATGAATTTTTGGGATTACATCAAGATAAAAAGCTTCTGCACAGCAAAGGAAACAGTCAACAAAACTAATAGGCAACCCATGGAATGGGAGAAGATATTTGCAAATGACATTACGGATAAAGGACTAGTATCCAAGATCTATAAAGAACTTCTCAAACTCAACACCTAAAAAACAAATAATCCAGTCAATAAATGGGCAGTAGACTTTGGACATTACTGTTTTCACTTTTAGGTACACAAGCTGATAACAAGTGCCTTTCATCCAGACTTGGCCAAACTAAAGAGAGGCCAAACTAGATGGAAGAGAAAGGGGGTAATTTTGATTCCCTTTGCCAGTGTTAGGACTTTTTATGTTAGTACTCTTTAGGCTAGATTGAAAGAGCACAGACTTTGTGAAAATATTTTAATAGAAGTATCAAGTAAAACTCAACATTGTATCATTATTTAGTAATGCCTGGAGCCTACATCTCCCTGTCACCTTTATCACAATAAACTCATAAAGGTGTAAAACTATGCAGAGCTATGCTAGACACATTAAAATAGTGTCTACTAAATGTCTCCTATGGCACATTTTTCTCCTTCTTATTCTTTTCCATTCATCATTTTCTTCTTACGGAGTTTTGAACTGGGCTGAAATAGGAAAGAAAAACCAAAATCATTACTATGGTTCCTGTAGTGTAGCTGTTTTGTTCTTGTTATTTTTGCTTTTACATTTTTTGTTTCTTTGTAACAGTGCTTGAAGAAATATTAAAGGACAGCATAAACATGGTATTATATGAAGATAAAATACTACTATCTCTATCTCAATCTACTTAGGACTTTTCTAAAAATATTAAGTTTATATAAAGGTCATCTTTAAGAGTTGAGGCTGTATTATCACTACTTCTAAGAGATATTTTCACAATTGGCAAAATATACATAAAATTGCCTTGGTTATGAGAGATATCAGAGTTTGGATAATTACTTAGCCATCATCTCCTTTTGTATTGACTATCTTGGTGAACCATCTGGTCACCCAAGAAAGAAACCTGAGAATCATCCTTGAGATATTCTTCCCTTCAAATTCACACACCAGTCCATGTTGATTCTACCTCCTTGATGTATTCTGAATATTTTCTAGAGACCTATAATTAGTAACTCCAATCTTGTCTATCAATTTCCATTTCTACTACCTTAGTTTTGTTTTTTCATCAGCTAGATGATTATAAATCTCCTACCTATTCTGCCTGTTATCAGTCTCTCTTCTTCTAAACATGCCTAAGTATAACAAAACATTCTCTCTAAAATGCAAATAGTAGGTCATTTAAAAATCCATAAGAGACTATTCCCTGCCTTTACAACAAAGCTCACACTCCTTAATACGGGTTACAAGGAATTGGTCTTCACTTACCTCTCCAACTTCATCTCTGGCCACTTTCCCTTCATAACTCCAACCAGTTTGGTCTCCTTATAGTTTCTTCATCTTGGAGGCTTCTTACTCCACACCTTTGTACTAAATGCCATTGTTTCCTATGATTGTGAAGTTTCTCTTGAACTCTCTACTACCATACCCCAGTATCTTTTTATTATTTTGAATTGTGTTTAATGGAACATAATAGAAAAGTGACTACAATGGCTTGAACAAAAGTCCAAAGGATATAGAAGTTGCACAATATCAGCAGGGACTCCTGTTACAAGATGATGATTCCATCTCTAGGAGTCATATCTGCATTCTAAGCATTAAGAAACCTGTTAGTTAAGTTCATTTTCATTGGAAAAAAAAATGGTTTTCAACAAAGCCGCATCCAAAAGACTTTTACCTACATGGTTACTCATACTTAGAATGGTGTATAAAGGAGTACATAGTTGGTTTTTTAAAATAAATTTATTATTTTTTAAGACTTTATTTATTTATTTGACAGAGAGAGACAAAGTGAGAGATGGAACACAAGCAGTGGGAGTGAGAGAGGGAGAAGCAGGCTTCCCGCTGAGCAGGGAGCCCAATGTGGGGCTTGATCCCAGGACCCTGGGATCATGACCTGAGCCAAAGGCAGACGCTTAACAACTGAGCTACCCAGGTGCCCCAGGAGTACATAGTTTTTAACTACACACAGTGCTGTCTCGAAAAATTCAAGGTTCTGTTTGTATATAAGAAGGGAAGAATGGATACCATCTACCATATCCTTTTACCTGCTTACTTCTTAAAAGATTCAGATCAAGTTTTACCTTCTCTTGGAAGCTTTTTGTAACACCACAAGTGTAGGCCTTCTGTGTTCCAGACTAGCACCTGGAAAATAGAAGGCACTCAATTCATTTGGTTGACTGAATGAATGAATGAAAGTTACGTCTATTTCTTGTGCTTTTAGCATACTATAGTGTAATAGTGTAATCCTCAGTTTAGATGGTTGCTGCTTCATGAACCTATAAGTTTTCTAAGGACAATGGCTGTGTTTTATTCATCTTGGTATTCTACAGTATCTGATATATAGTAATCATTTAATAAATGTTTGCTGAATGAATATGTAACAAAACACATTTTAAGATAAAATTGTATAAGCAAGTTGCAATATTCATTCAAATTAAATTTCCCTCTATGTTGGGGAATGGCAACAAGCACCTATCTAAATAAAGTTAGCACAGGAATACACTAATCTTAGTGTCTAGCTTAGAACTCCAACAGCTAATTGATCCTAATAGCTGAAGTCATTGTATTTCTGTCCATGGGTTCAACTTCATCCCCAGTCTGGAACCATAATCTTAATGATGAGAACTGCCATCTTTATTTTAGATCTCATTCTGATATTCTTCCTTATTATAACCAGTCTTAGCAACATGCCTAACCTAGAATCCATATCTAGAGTCTATCTTTGTGATTAGGTTATGTCTGCTTTGAACATTATCTTCATGATTTGTTCCTTGCCAGCTGTTGCAAGACCCCTTTTTACCAATTATTGGCCTGTCTGGACCTCAGCATATCAGTTGGGCTCTGTTTAAGTGTCTGGGCCTCTTCCTAATGCCTGCTGCTGGAAACTTTCCAGATTGCCTGCCTTCCTGTCTGCCTGACACCTTTAAGCCTGTCTAGGTTCTCAGCACTATCCTTTCCCTCTCTGGCCCATTCTCTTAGTGCAACAAAGCCTGGCTCTGACATTTGTGAGTGAGGTTGGGTTTTCCTGAGGAGCACTTTATCAGAATAACTGAAATCAAAGAGAGAAGCAGATGTTTGATAAGAATTCTAAGAAATAATCAGATGGTTGAATGAAACAAATCTATTAAATATATACCTGTCTAACTAATTTGCATAATGCTTCCTCTTTCTTACAAGTTTTAGGAAGCCAACAACTGCATTTTTCTTTTTCATACAAGTGGTGGCTACCATCAACCTTTCTATTTCAGATTTATGGTTATAGCTGCAGGAAAGTATAAATTCATTGTTTTTCACAACAGTGAGAGTTACCTTATATACTTTAGTGGCAGTTATTAGTAAGTGGAAGCACCAGTAAGAAGACCAAAATATCTAACATATCTGCTTTTTATGAAATATCATTGTATGTCATGTCAAATTCTCTCATTTATGTATGAATGGCTCTACTTCTATGCCCAGTTGTCTACATAGGGAATAATTCCTCCCTACTCTCCTAGTATGCTTATACACAGATTCATCTGAAATAACCTTCATAAAGGTAGGTATCAGATCATGTCTACAAAAATATTGTGGAAGTTGGCAGACATTCAAATTTCTATGACTCATACATTAAAGCCTATAGATACTAGTTTCATTATTATAAAGCATAAGGATGATTCCTTCTCTTTAATTCTTATGAATGAGGCCTGCTAATTTTCTTAGTTCTTTATCCATTTTGCTAATAATGACTGAGCTATAATAAACTCTAAATATCACAGCTTAACTCTGCATAATATAATATAATATAATATAATATAATATAATATAATATAATATAATATAATCAGCAACTACTGGGGCACATTTGCCAAAATCATACCATCCTTATCCCATGGTACTATAGGTCTTAGAACTACAACTAAGCACAAGTGGAGTAGACATGTGCAATCCTTTCATTCCCATCTCATTACTCTCATGTAAGTTAGATCTTTATTGAAAGCCTACTATGTGTACAGTCCTGTACTAGATAGAGGACTATTAAGAAGTCTGAGACAAGATGCCTGCCCTCGGGAAGCTTACCATCTAGTTGACTGAAAGAGGAGACAGAACTCTCAGTAATAATTAGGAGCCAAAGACCTAAACAACAATAGAAAACCACAGTATATGTGAAATCTCAAACTCAGTTTAACTTCCAGGAGAAGCTATGCCCTCTTGGCTCCCCCATTAATAGAAAAGCAACCAGCCCCACTGGCTTTTCACAGTTGAAGGACACTTCACTATATATAAAATAATGAGATGGTTTCACTAAATACACAGTATGACATACACAAACATTTCCTGCATTTTTCAAATATCATTGAAAAAATATTTCTCCCTCATTTAAAGTCTAAGTGCCTTTTCAAATAGTGTCTACATTATACTGCTTGTTCTTGCATTTCAAATGCATTCTTAACATAATTTAACAATGAATAATAATTCAGGAGTCAGGGCGCCTGGGTGGCTCAGTCGTTAAGCGTCTGCCTTCGGCTCAGGTCATGATCCCAGGGTCCTGGGATCGAGTCCCACATCGGGCTCCCTGCTCGGCAGGAGGCCCGCTTCTCCCTCTCCCACTCCCCCTGCTTGTGTTCCTGCTCTCGCTATCTGTCTGTCAAATAAATAAATAAAATCTTTAAAAAAATAATAATAATTCAGGAGTCAATTCTGACACTATTACAGAGGAAACTACTTAAGATGTGAGAGAAATAAAGAAGAACAGAGGTTTGAGAACTCAGCAGAAAAGTTCTAATATTTCAGATCTTTCCTATTCCCCTCATCCATATTCTCCAACTAAAAAAAGAACTTGTGCCTGCCAGTTGGTGGCCTGACTTTAGACCAAATTTAATTAGCAGTTTCTTCAGCTGTCATCTGGCCTCATTTGCCTAGCTTGTAACCACAGCTCAGTACATTACTGAAGCTGAGACTCCAATGATGACCTTTTGGGTCAACTGAACTACAGGGACTCAATAGCTGATCAGATCTACCTCCTCTTTCCACTATGTCCCAAACTGCATTGCTGTTGGTAACTGAGACCAATTTTAACTTCCCAGACTTAGAGCAGTGTTTATCAAAGTGTTGTTTACAACTTGTGTACTTCAAGTAACTGTGGTGTTTGTAAAAATGCAGATTTCAGGGATAGGGCTTGAGAATATGCATTTTAACATGTTCCCCTTTGTGAATCTCACACAGTTATTAAGTTGATTGATGATGATAATAGAATTAGGGAATACAACCTAAGGTTCCCTAAGGTTCCTCTAAAACCAAAGGAGGAATATGTATGTTTGGAGGTTCCACCTCCAAAACCAAAGGAATTATTGTCATAGGATGGGCCTGGGCATCTGTACATTTAAAAGGCTACCCTAGGTTATTCTGGTATTTTTTAACAATTAAATCCCCTGCACTAGATCAATTGCTTCAAGGTATCCGATAGGTGGCAGAATGAAAGAGGTTACTTGCAGAAGACGCAGACACCATTCCCCATTATTGGAGTCTACATATTTTAAAGGACAAAGCTACACACATTTTTAAGTGTTTAAGAGATACTTTACACTGAATGTGGTTGGAGTAAACACAGGTTCTAGGGATGGAGGGAAGCAAACATTTGCAATAGAAGAAAGGAGGAGGGAAATAAAAGATACTACAGTGAAAGGTAGGCGATGACAGGTCCTTACATGGCCCAGTGTTTCTGAATCTAGCCTCAACCCTCTATATTCATAGTAAATCACTCACCCACGCCACCTTGTAAAGGGCTGAGGGCTAAGGAGTCCTTAAGGAAGAAACAAGTACCCATGTGGACACAGTAGGGTTCTGTCCTCAGCCATTTTAACTAGTCCTATCAGTTCTGTCAAAATCAGCAGAATACCCTCCTCCTAGCTCCAGGAACAAAGTAGGACAGCAATGAATAGACACAAAACCACCTCACATTGCCACATGTACTCTTAAGCCATTGCTATTACTCTGTGCTCATCAGTTGGAGTAATCCATCTAGGCATGCTCTCCTGGAAAAAGAGAAGACTTCCATTCCATCTCACCGCCTATAGCTCATGACTATCTATTAATTCCCTGTCTCTTTTCCCTCTGGGTCTAGAAGGGTGTCTTAGGGGTAGAGGTGACAAGTAAGTAGAAAGGTGAAACTAATTTAAATCTACTATTGAGAGTCATGATACTTTAATACATGGTTCGAGAGTCTAAAAAGGAACTCAGGGCTAAAAGGAAGTATGTAAGATTTTTTCCTGTAGAGCCTATTTCAGTTGATCTTCTGGAACACATCATAATCCATCTCCAGGCTTTACAGCTCCAAACTCTCCAAATGTCCAGATCCACAATCCTATCACCTCCTGGACATCATCTAAATGTTACACCAGCATCTCTAAAACTATATATCAAAAGCTAAACTTTTCTTCTCCAAACCAATTTCTGTTAATGACATTACCATCTTTCCAGTTAGAAACCTAAGGGCTGTCTTCAATTTCTCCCTTGACTTTACCCTCTACATGCAATCAAGACTTCAGACCATTGCCAATCCAAGCAGCAATGCCTGGGATGCTGAAAAACACAGAGGAAGGGATATTCAGGAGTCAGTTGATAGGACTCGCCTCCCTGAACATATAATAGCAATAGTCTCCTTCACATCTTCACTTCCAGCCTTCCAGTACCCCTGCTCCAAATTCTTCCTACCCACTGACTTATTACTCCCGTCTGAAAACCCTCACTTGCTTCTCAATCTTACCTTCAACCCCTCCTCCTGCACATAAAATTATTTTTTAAAGCTTTCTTCTACTATTCTCCTACTTCTAACTTAAACTTTAGCCATATTTTACTATTCCTTCTTTCCTGAGCAAGTCCCTTGTTTTTCTTGCTGAAAGTTTTTACTAATGTCCTTCCCATTGTTTGAAAATTTCTTTCCCCTCCATCTGTTAAATCCTTATTCATCCCTTAGGGTCCAATGCTACTTCCTCCACCCTTCAGTTGAATGCATTCTTTCCCTCTTTGGATTAAAAACACTTTGCATTTTAACGTTGTTTATCACATTCTCCCTTATCATACTTTTCTCCCAGTGAGGGGATGGAAGGCTTGTATTTCCACATCATGCCTAACAGTGCCTTTTCTATAGTAATTATTTTTAAATTGTGTTGGATGAATGAATTTCTTCTTCCTCGACTTCTCAATAGAAATTCCCTAAATGAAGCCTACTTTTATTAATAAGAGAGAAGCTGTCATTCCAGCACCTGTCTTGGTCTCTGTCTGTGCCTGCCCATCTCTATCCCTACATCTTAGCTCTGTGTCTGTTTTCTCTATCTTTGTCTCTCTGTCTGCTCACCCTTTCTCTTCCTTTACCTGGCACTGTCAAACTGTTTCTTTTTTCATGGTATTTTCCTTTTTATTGTCAGTATGTCTTTGATGTTTTCCCTGCATTGTCTTTCTCTGTCCATTTTTGTTTTTCTGACACCCTGTCCCCTTCTTATCTGGAAGTCAATCTCTGAAGTTCTTTCAAAGCCTCCCTTACACTATAACTCAAAGTGCAGTGTTATTGGGCCTTTTCAAGTTGGAACGTGGAAGTCTGAAGTCTGAAAACCTTATAGCTCTGGGGAAAATTAACTTTCCAGGGATAGGTGACATCAGTGCCTGTGGTGAAGTGTCTGAATAGAAATTTACAGACACTCTGAATTCTTAATTTACGTGATAAGACATAAAGATATAAAAGGTGACCCACAAAGGCTAATCACAATAGCAATGCTAATTTCTCTAATTGGCTTCAAAGATAAGGACATGTTAGAAAGCAAACAAAAGTTCAAGAAAATCATGGATCACTTGGCACCTTGCCCAGGAGACTCTAAGGATTCATATATAAATATAAATGAATTGAAACTAACAACACGTAATAATAATGCCAACTATTTTTTCTATATCTCTTGTGAGACAAATGTCTTGTACACATTAATTCATTTAATCCCCAAACATTTCATGGAGATGGAAACTGAGGTTGAGGGTGGTTAATTAAGTTCATGTTCAGTCATCCTTAAGGAGGGGAGCTATGATTGGAACCCAGGTGTTGTTTGGTTATAAAGCCTGGGCTCCTACACTGTCCAGCTTTTTTCAGATTTGTCAGGTCTTAAGATTACCAGGTTACTCATTAACCCTTCAGATTCTTTAACCCCTACTCCAGGTTTACCAAACCCCAGGGCAAGGGAGTCCATTTGTTTAAAAAATGACTCAGGTGATTCTTAACAACCTGCCTGTTTGGGAAAACAGAGCACCCCACTAAATAGCTTCCCCAGCCATGATATAAAGGAGAGAGTAAAACTTTCAGCAAGAAAAACAAGGGACTTGCTCAGGAAAGAAGGAATAGTTCCATTTTCCTGGTAGTTGTAGTACTCCTTACTCCACTCTCCTCCATTCAGTGCCTTTCCTAGCCTCTCCTTCCCGGAGAATCAAAATTAGCCTTAGACTCTTCAATCTATTGCTTAAATGTCCAGAAGTATCCACCCTAGCAACATGTCAATTTTGACTTGAATTTTGACCAAAGTCAATAAAGAAATGGAGCTTTATTGGTGGAATGGAAGTGAGTAGAAGAATATGCTGTATTTATGTGGGGGGAGGGGGAATAGGGGTGTTGGATTCTTCCTGATATTCTTAAAATCATGCCATGTAGGTGATTGACTTTTTCACTTTTTTAAAGCTCAGCCATTATTGTAAAAAAGAATTTTTCTTTTAATTAATAGAAAGTATCTAATACTAAAGGAAACATCAAGAAAATGTACAGGCTGAAAATACAAAATAACAATGACTTACTCTGTATTGATTGTCAGGCCCTATGCTCATTGATTTACATGAATCTCCTCATTGAATACTTACAGTAAACTTGTGAAGTAACTACTTTAGTTATCCACATTTTACAGATGACAAGAATGAGGCTCAGAGAAATTATTTGTCCAAGATCTAAGATTCCAACCCAGGTTTGTTTGACTGCAGTTTATGCCCTGAACACTGCAGCACAGACTTTACTACAAACAGATCAAAGAAAGGTTTAGGAAAATTCACTGACTATAGATCCCTAATGAGATTTAAAAAAAAGGATGTTTTAGGATATTCAGGTGTTTTGAAAAATATTTTGAGATTATTACTTTGGAGGAAAGCACAGGTACTTCCAATCAAAATATCCCTTGGTATTTTGGAGTCACCGATTTGATCCAATATGGCATTTCCTGTGTTCTTACCTTCCTAGGTTTATCAGAAACTAATTCCTTTAGTTGGTTAGGGTACCACCTGGAGCAATTGCTTCAAACTCATTATGAATTCAGAACCCCAAATTTCCAAAATTATAGACTTTAAGATGTATATTCTTAAAAACTTTCCTTTATGGTGGATAAAGATTCCCCAAAATAGAATGACAAGAAAAGGAAGCATGAAAATATTCTTTTTCCTTTCTTGAATTCTCCCATTTCTAAAATTTTTCTTCCCATTATGCCAGGAAGGATAATAGTGATGTAGAATTTAATTAAAAAAAAAAAAAAAAAAAACCTCTCAACTGGAAGTAGAAGATACTTGACAAATATGTGTAAGTAGCTTGTTAACACTTCTTTTCATCTCATAAAGCTCTACCAAAATTATATAGTCTTAAATAAAAGCCTAACAACTTTCAAATATTTGTGTACTTAGAATCCTTTTCTTCTACCAAAACTGTACAAATAAGAATAAATTGGAATTTTTAAAAACTTCAGCTTTTAAAAATTAAGTGATTTATCAAAATAGTAAATTTACTGGTGAATCATGAACTAATTTATACAACTTAGTAACTTCTCATAAGGGAAAAAGAATGGTTTTTAATGTACGTCTGATGTTGGCTTTTTGCAAAATTATTTTTATTTTTAACAAAGCAATACACAAACTGGGTACACATTTAATCAGTAAAGAAAGGCCGCCCCTCTTTCCCACAGTTCCGTTCCCAGTAGGCAATTGCTTTAGAATATTTTGGGTTTTAGTTCCTTATTTAACTCATATGCTAACATTTTCTATAATAAATCTCATATACCCATCATTCAGCTATACATATGGTGAACATTTTGCCAATATTACCTCATCTAGAACTCTTTTTTTTCCTAAGATTTTATTTATTTGTCAGAGAGAGAGAGAGAGCACAAGCAGGGGGAGCGCCAGAGGGAGAGGGAGAAGTAGGCTCTCCGCTGAGCAGGGAGCCCAAGCATGGGGCTCGATACCAGGACTTTGGGATCCTGACCTGAGCAGAAGGCAGAAGCTTAACAGACTGAGCCACCCAGGAGCTCCTCTAGAATTTCTTCTTGTTTCAGGTTTTCTCTCCCTAGTTGACCAGTCTGTGGTACAGTGATCAAGGGTAACTTTTAGCTCCAATGTCCAGCTTTTCTATGCCTTGCTCAATGCCTGGAAACTCTATGCCTTTGCTCTGTTGTTTGCAAAGGAAACAAGGTTGATGGGAACACAGGAGATAAGGGGGAATCTGTAACTATGGGCCACTTTTTTCATACATGGCATTTATTAGGTTTTTTCCCCCAAATTTTTATTTAAATTCTAGTAAACATATAGTGTAATATTGGTTTCAGGAGGAGAATTTAGTGATGCGTCACTTACATATAACACCCAGTGCTCATCACAACAAGTGCCCTCCTTAATACCCATCACTCATTTAGCCCATCCCTCACCCATCGCCCTCCATCAACTCTCAATTTGTTCTCTATCATTAAGAGTCTCTTATGGTTTGCTTCCCTCTCTCCTTTTTTGCCCCCTTCCCATATGTTCATCTCTTTTGTTTCCTAAATTCCATATATGAGTGAAATCATATGGTATTTGTCCTCTGACTTATTTAGCTTAGCATAATACACCCTAGCTCCATCCATGTCATTGTAAATGACAATATCTCATTCCATTTTTATGGCTGAGGAATATTCCATTGTAAATATATACCACAACTCCTTTATCCATTCATCAGTTGATGGACATTTGGCCTATCTCCATAATGTGGCTATTGTAGATAATGCTGCTATAAATATCAGGATGCATGTACCCCTTCAAATCTGTATTTTTTATCCTGTCGGTAAATAGCTAGTAGTGCAATTGCTGGATCATAGGGTAGTTCTAGTTTTAACTTTTGGGGGACCCTCCATACTGCTTTCCAGAGTGGCTGCACCAGTTTGAATTCCCACCAACAGTGTAAGAGGGTTCCCCTTTCTCCACATCCTCACCAACTTCTGTTGTTTCCTGTGTTGTTAATTTTAACCATTCTGACAGGTGTGAGGTGGTATCTCATCATGGCTTTGATTTGTATGATTGACATACAATGTATTGAATATATTTAAAGTGTACAATTTGACAAGTTTCAAAATATATATACACCCATGAAACCATCACTACAAAATAATGAACACATTCCGTACTCCAAAATATTTTCTCATATTCTCCTGCCTCTCCCTGCACCCCTTCCCCAATCCAGAAGCCACTGATTGGCTTCTGACACCACAGATTAATTGACATTTTCTAAATTTCTAAATAAATGGAAATATATGTGACTGTCTGGCTTCTTTTGCTCAGTATAATTATTTTGAGATTTATCCATAATATTGTGTAGATGCTTAGTTCTTTCATTTGGGTTGCTGAGTGGTTGTTCATTGAATGAATATATAATAGTTTATCTGTTCACCTCTTGATGAACATTTGGATTATTTCCAGTTTTTAGCTATTATAAATAAAGCTGTTATGAACATTCATGTATAAATCTTTGTATGAACACATTTTCTTTTCTCCTCAGTAAATACATAGAAGTGGAATGGCTGAATTGTAATGGTAGGTGTCTGTATACCTTCTTAAGAAACTGCCGAACTATTTTTTCAAAGTGACTGTACCCTTTTATATTTATACATGCAGTACAGGAATTCTAATTCCTCCACATTCTTGTGGTTAGTATAATCAGTCTTTTTTTCTGCTAAGATTTTATTTAAATTCAAGTTAGTTAACATATAGTATTGGCTTCAGGAGTAGAATTTAGTGATTCATCACTTACATATAACACGCAATGCTCATCACAAGTGCCTTCCTTAATGCCCATTACCCATTTAGCCGATGTCCCCACCCTTCTCCCCTCCAGCAGCCCTGTTTGTTCTTTATAGTTAAGAGTCTCTTATGGTTTGCCTCCCTCTCTGTTTTTATCTTATTTTATTTTCCCCTGTTCACTTGTTTTGTTTCTTAAATTCCACGTATGAGTGAAATCATATATTTGTCTCTGAGTGACTTATTTCACTCAGCATAACACATTTTGCCTCCATCCCCATCATAGCAAATGGCAATATTTCACTCTTTTTGATTGCTAATATTCCATTGTATATACATATCACATCTTTTTTATCCATTCATCAGTCAATGGACATTTGGGCTCTTTCGATGATTTGGCTATTGTTGATAGTGCTGCTATAAACATTGGGGTGCATGTGCTCCTTTGAATCACTATTTTTGATCCTCTGGATAAATACCTAGTAGTACAATTGCTGGGTCATAAGGTAGTTCAATTTTTAACTTTTTGAAGCATCTCCATACTGTTTTCCAGAGTGGCTGCACCAGTTTGCATTCCCACCAACAGTGTAAAAGGATTCCCCTTTCTCTACATCCTCACCAACATCTATTGTTTCCTGAGTTAATTTTAGCCATTCTGACAGGTGTGAGGTGGTATCTCATTGTGGTTTTGATTTGTATTTCCCTGATGATGAGTGATGTTGAGTATATTTTCATGTGTCTGTTAGCCATTTGTATGTCTTCTTTGGAGAAATGTCTGTTCATGTCTTCAGACCCTTTCTTACCTGGATTATTTATTTTTTAGGTTTTGAGTTTTTTAAGTTCTTCATATATTTTGGATACTAGCCCTTTATCTGATATGTCATTTGCAAATATATTCTCCCATTTTGTTGGTTGCCTTTTAGTTTTGTTGATTGTTTCATTTGCTGTGCAGAAGCTTTTTATCTTGATGAAGTCCCAATAGTTCATTTTTGCTTTTGTTTCCCTTGTCTCCAGAAACAAGTCTAGTAAGAAGTTGCTATGGCCAAGGTCGAAGAGGTTGCTGCTTGTGTTCTCCTCTAGGATTTTGATGGTTTCCTTTCTTACATTTAGGTCTTTCATCCATTTTGAATTTATTTTTGTGTATGGTGTAAGAAAGTGGTCCAATTTCATTCTTCTGCATGTTGCTGCCCAGTTTTCCCAAAACCATTTGTTGAAGAGACAATCTTTTTTCCATTAGATATTCTTTCCTACTTTGTCAAAGATTAGTTGACCATAGAGTTGTGGGTCTATTTCTGAGTTGTGGATCTATTTCTGAGTTGTCTATTCTGTTCCTTTGATCTATGTGTCTGTTTTTGTCTGGCAGCATACTGTCTTGATGATTACAGCTTTGTCATACAGCTTGAAGTCCAGAATTGTAATGCCTCCGGCTTTGGTTTTCTTTTTCAACATTACTTTGGCTATTCAGGGTCTTTTCTGGTTCCACACAAATTTTAGAATTGTTTGTTCCAGCTTTGTGAAAAATACTGCTGTTATTTTGATAGGTATTGCATTGAATTTGTAGATTGCTTTGGGTAGTGCAGACATTTTAACAATGTTTTTTTTTTTAAAGATTTTATTTATTTATTTGACAGAGAGACACAGCCAGAGAGGGAACACAAGCAGGGGGAGTGGGAGAGGGAGAAGCAGGCTTCCCGTGGAGCAGGGAGCCCGATGTGGGACTCGATCCCAGGACCCTGGGATCATGACCTGAGCCAAAGGCAGATGCTTAACGACTGAGCCACCCAGGTGCCCAACAATGTTTGTTCTTCTTGTTATGAGCATGAAATGTTTTTCCATTTCTTTGTGTCTTCCTCATTTACTTTCATAAGTGTTCTATAGTTTTCATCATACAGGTCTTTTACCTCTTTTGTTAGGTTTATTCCTAGGTATCTTACCTATTCTTTTCCTATTGTCTCAGGGGTCTCAAGGCCACCTTCAAGTATGCTAATTTAACAGAAGGATTCACAAGACTCACAACAGGTTTTACTCATGGCTAACATTTTTTACAAAGAAGTATATAGAGCAAGAGCAACAGGAACAAGATATCCATTGGGTGGAGTCCAGAGTGATTAGACACAAGTTTCCACATATTTTCCTACCTGGAGTCACACAGGATATACTTTTTTTTTTTGCACACAAAGTTATGATCTGCAACTAGCTATGGTAAGCAAAACTCATGACCCCAACAATGAAATCATGTGCCCATCATCAGTCTTTTTTTTTTTTTTTTAGATTTTATTTGACAGAGAGAGACACAGCGAGAGAGGAAACACAAGCAGGGGGAGTGGGAGAGGGAGAAGCAGGCTTCCCGCTGAGCAGGGAGCCCAATGCGGGGCTCGATCCCTGGACCCTAGGATCATGACCTGAGACAAAGGCAGGGGCTTAATGACTGAGCCAGCCAGGCGCCCCGCCCATAATCAGTCTTGATGTTTGTGAAAAGCAATTCTCACAAGACAGTATAACATGGTCCTTTGCTCCAGGTGTATACAATAAAATCTTCAATTGTTAACAGAAAGAACCATCAAATACAACATTCCCAGAGGTTGTACCATGATTAGATGGGTCCAAGCTCTCTTGGAGATATGTGAGGAGCGAGCAATAAGACCTGCTGTGTTAACTGTTTTCTCACACCCATTTTATTATTGGGTTGTTAGTTTACTTATTATTGAATTTTAGGAGTTCTTAACATATTCTGTATACAATCCTTTATCAAATATATGGTTTATAAAGATTTTTTCCAGTTTTTGGTTTGTCCTTTTATTCTAACAGTGTCTTTTGAATAGTAGAAATTTTTAATATTGATCAAGTCCAATTTATCAATTTGTTATGTATTGTGTTTTGGGCATCATTTCTAAGAAATCTTTGCAAAACCCAAGATTTTAAATATTTTTTTCCTGTTTCCTTTTAGCATTTTTATAGTTTCAGGTTTTTACATTTTAGGTCTATGATTCATTTTGCATTAATTTTTGTATATGGTTTGACCTGGAGTATTTTAAAGCAAATCTTTGACATCAGATCTTTTCACCCATAAATATTTGGTATGTTATCTCTAGCAGATGAGGAAAGTTACAAAAACATAATCCCAATACCTTTATCATAATTACTTACTAGCATATGGCACTCAGTCTGTGTTCAAATTTCCCCTAAATATATTTTTGTTTGTTTAAGATCCATACAAAATAGGCATATTGCATTATGTTGTCATGTTTCTTAAATTTCCAGTAATCTGTAACAGTCCCCTTATCCAATTTTCCTATGTCGTTTTTTTCTAATAATAATCTAGGTCACTTGTGCCAAGAAATTTCCACATTCTGGATTTGGCTGGTTGTATCTTGGTGATGTTTTTAACATATTGCTCTGCCATTTCTTGATTTATTAATTTTTGGCATTATATATTATTAGACATCATATATTTACTCTGTGCTGTGAAAGATGAGGATCTGGTAACATAACTACTCTCTACTTACCTCTCTCTAATTATCCCTTTAACATCTTTAACAATGAAATAAACATAGAAGATTTTTGAAGAATTAATATGTATGACTATTTGCCTTTTCCCAAATAATATCTTCATTTAGCCTTGGCTGTACCATAAACTACCAAATACTATAATAAACTAGCTTTTGTCCAGTGCAATAACAGTAGGGGAGTGGAGAATAGAGATTTGAGAAATATCTCGGAAGAGGATCTGACAGTACTGAATGAAGGAAGAAGGGAAGGGCTATAGAATTCCTGTTCAGTTTGTGGCTTCAACTGAGTACACGGTGGTGCCACTTAGAATAGAAGAGGATGAATAGGTTTGAGGAAGGGACTGGGGACCCAGGAAGAAAATAAATTCAGTTTTTGACATTGAGACATGGGGTACTTTAAATAATCAAGCAGAGACGTGCAATAGACCACTGGAATTATGGATCTGGAGACTAGGAGAGAGATGTGGGTTTGAAGTAGAGATTTGAAAGTCATCAGTTTTATGGGTGATAGTTGAAGCCATGGCATGGATAATATTGCCCAGGGAATGTGTAAAGAGTAAGGAAAGAGGAAGATAAAAAACAAAACCCTAAGGAACACCAAGATTTAAGGAGACAGAAATAGTTGTTACAGTATGTGATGAGTACCATAATAAAAACATGTATGAGATACCCTCGTGACTCAAAGTAAGATTGATCAACTGGGTGGGGAAAAGTTATCGTAAAAAGTTTTACTTTGGTTTAGATACTGAAGAATATATCAATGTGTGCCAATGGGATGAGGGGCAGGAAAACAGACACACTCATCTACTCCTCAAGGAAAACAGAGGACTTTAAATGAGAAGTCTTTCAACTATTCTCCACCCTGACACACTCATGTCTAAAGCAGTGTTCCTCAAAGTGTGGTAAACAATTCACTTGGAAAAGAATCACACAGGGGCTTTGTAAAAATATATATTATTAGGTTCCACCTTAGACCTACTGAATCAGAATCATTGGGGAGGGAGACACTGAGGAATCTGCACTTTAAACAACTTCTCTAAGTGATTCTGAAGCAGATGACTTGTATACAACATTTTCTACAAACTATGGTGTAACCATGGGAACTTTCAGCTAAAGTAGAATGGATGAGGTCAAAGAATTATGATCTTCAAGTTGCTACTCTCTTCTTGCTAGTTTTAGCAGGAAGGCCTAGTGGGAAAATGGGGAACACAGAGGTTTTGTAAGAGTATAATTGACTCAATCTGTTTTTCTATATTTAGAAGGAAAAATGAACCAGATAAGACTAAGAGCGGTTTTCCTTTGAGCTGGTCCCAAGTCAACCAGGAAGAACATACAGGCACCTTGATGAAAAAGAAATCAACAATTGATTTTGCTGATTGAATGTAGTCATTAAAACAACAACACCCATGAATTCCCCTAATTTTGTTTTCACTTTTTAGCTGGTTACTTGGCATTTTATACTCAGCTCCTCTTAGTGAATTCATCTTACCTGAAGTCACTAAATGTTTAGCTTTTCATTTAATCAATAATTCCAGGGATAAAAATTTCCATGTTTCCCATAATTTTTATCCTAAAAAGAGGAAATCTCAATTAAGTCATTGTCTATTGTTCAGTCAGGAAATGTTTCTATGTCTTCATAAAAAAGATAACTATATGTTTGGGAATATATTATTTGAAGTACACAGTGAGATGGATTACTCTTGAGAATTCATTTGTGCCTTTAGGGAATCCCAGGGATGTACTCTCAAACTCTGATAGCCTATGAATATTCTACTATGGCTAGAAATACTATTCTTCTGAGAAACTGGCAAATGGATTTTGTTACTTTTTCATAGCAGCTATCTACATGGCTCTCCAGAATTGGGTATATCTAGCTAGAAATACACTAACTTCAAAAGATTGTAACATATTACTTTGTTTTGAGAAAAGCTGTGAATATTTCTATTCATTCTTTGAAATATTTCTAGAAAAAAATCAGATCATAAAACCAATTGCTTCCTTTGAAAAGACCCTGTGATAAAATTAAGTCAATTCTGATTCCAAAATTAAACATGAAGAATGGTAAGATTTCATAAGAGAACAGCTCTTCTCTTTGTATATCTACCAATTCTATTTATCATTCATAACTTTCTAAGATACATTTCCTGACTCACATATTATGTTAGTAAGTTTGTAACATATGAGAAACAAATAATAGTTTTATCTAGTTCATTTAGTGATGTGTGTGATATGATAAATGTGATATCTATTTGATAGTCACACAGATGTCAGAAGATGCTTTAGAAAGTATAGGATGTGATGGGGGAATAAACTGTCACTTATAGTATGATTCCACCCAAGAGCTGAGGAATTATGTTATAAAAAAAAAAAAAAAAAAGAACCATGAGACCTAGAGAGAGGAGAGACAGAATATGGAATTGTCAGTGTGCATGCACATAGTTGTAAAGGAAATACACTAGAGAAAAAAATACTGGTCCACAGTAAAGTTATATTTTCTGTACAAAAGAGCCACTAATATAGTGTATATAAATATTCCCATAGGACTATGAGATCCTTTTTAAAATTCCATACTTACCAAAACAATCTTTTAGTTATTGTATTAGTTGCTAGGGCTGTCATAACAAAGCACCACAGACTGGGTGGCTTCAATGGAAATTTATTTTCTTGCAATTCTGGAGGTTGGAAGTCTCAGACTAAAGTATTGGCAGGGTCGGTTTCTTCTCAGGCCTCTCTCCTCAGCTTGCAGATGGCTATCTTTTCCCTGTATTGTCACATGGTCTTCCTCTGTGTGTCTCTGTCCTAAAGTTTTCTTATAAGAACATGATTCATATTGGATTAAAGCATACCCTATTGACCTCATTTTAGCTTAATTACCTCTTTAAAGACTCTATCATCAAATAAAGTCATATTCTGAGATACTAGGGACTTCAACATATAAATTTTATGAGGACACAGTTCAGCACACAACATTATTTTAGGTTACCACATAAATTAATACAAAGAAAGGATCCACATAGATTTAAAACTCCTTTTTGGCAAAATCTTGCTGACTGTGAGGCAAGTACAATAACATGTGTTGAATATTACTACAGAGGAAATGCAATATTGAAGGAGCTAGACTTATGGTGACCCAATCATGGTAAAAGAAAATATTAAGCCCCAGAATACTGCCTAATTAATACTACTGCATAAGGTACTGGAGCTTATTATTTTTAAGAATTAATTTATTCATCTATTTAGTATATTCCCTAAAGTCTTAAAAGTTGATTTAGATTTTTTTTAGAAAACTTTATACAGTGCTGTGTTTTTATTTGTAGAAAAAATCAGCTCAAATATGTTCATTTTTTGTATTAATATGATGGTCAAGACTTTGCAGAATGTGTTATCCAAATTTTTTTTTTTAAGATTTTATTTATTTATTTGAGAGAGAGAATGAGAGAGAGCACATGAGAGGGAGGAGGGTCAGAGGGAGAAGCAGACTCCCTGCTGAGCAGGGAGCTGGATGCGGGACTCGATCCCAGGACTCCAGGATCATGACCTGAGCCAAAGGCAGTCGCTTAACCAACTGAGCCACCCAGGCGCCCATGTGTTATCCAAATTAAAAACCAGTCCTGATAGGCTTTTACAAGCTAAGCCTTCACTGAACTCAAGGCTACATATAAGAACTCTGAAATCCAAGGACAATTTTAAAAAAGGATACCTGAATTGTTTGCCAAAACTAGAATAATCCCTAATGATATATAAGAACCAGGGTACAAAAGCAGTGAGATAATCCAACTCATTATCAAGTACTTTATCACTTAGCAGATATCTAGCTTATAAAAGTTATCCTACAAATCTCTGCATATACTAGTGAATCTTCATTAGAGGTCTCTTTTTAGTCTTTGAAGATGCTATTAGAAGTAGAAGAAGATCTTTGGTCAGCAAACACCACAAAGAAAAGGTTAGAGAATCCTCTTTTGAGTTGTATATTTAAAATGATATGAGTGATTGGAGGAAGGAAAGATGGCGGAAGAGTAGGGGACCCTATTTCAACTGGTCCCCGGAATTGAGCTGGATATCTACCAGGCCACTCTGAGCACCCAGGAAACCAGCCTGAGATGTAAGAAGATCTGGATCTCTACAAGCAGAATATCGCAGGCGGTTGGTTTTGAGGTACGAAGTGGGGAGCCCTGATTCTGCGGGCAGATGTCAGAGGATAAACAGCAGCGGGAGGGAGCCTGTCAGTGGGGATCCTACACCGCCGGTGAGTGACAGCCTCGCGCGCTGGGGACGGGGCACAGACTCGCAGACCGGTAGCTGCGGGGAAAGGACTTTAGGGCAGCCCCTGGGATGGAAACCCAGAGCGGCGGGGTCAGGCATGTGAAATGGGTGCGGCTGGCGGTTTTAGAGGCACAAAGGGCAGAGACCTGCTCCGACCTGGAGACAGGACTGGGGGCACTGCGGAGGGGTGCACAACCAAGGACGCTGCAGTTTATAGCAGCACGGACAGAAACAGAGAGTGTGGCCTGGAGAGCTCACTGAAGAACAGACTGCGGTCTCTTTGCTCTGAGGCAGAGGGTTGGAAACGGTCTCTTCTGCTCTGACTCGCGGAAGAGTCGTGGAAAGCCGCCAGGGAAAGCCGCCAGAGAACAAAAGCCCCCAAAACTGATTCCCACTGAGCTCATCCCCCGCCACAGGGAGGCAGGGCAACTCTGCCCAAACAGGGTTGCCTGAGTAACAGCGCGGCAGGCCCCTCCCACAGAAGACAGGCTGGGAAAACAAGAGGCCAGCAACCCTAAGGTCCCAAGAAAACAGGTGCATCTTGCTTGGGTTCTGGTCAATAATTTGGACTCTATACATTCCCTCAAACACCCATCAACAGAATGACTAGGAGGAGGAACCCCCAAAATAGAAAAGACTCAGAGATTATGACTTATGCCGCAGATTTACAAATGGATGCAGATATAATCAAGATGTCAGAGACGGAATTCAGGCTAGCAATTGTGAAGACAATGGCTAGAATGGAGAAATCAATTAATGGCAACATAGAGTCTCTAAGGGCAGAAATGAAAGCTGAATTGGCAGAACTTAAAAATGCTATCAATGAGATCCAATCCAATCAAGATAATCTAACAGCTAGGGTAACTGAGGCAGAAGAACGAATAAGCAACGTGGTAGACAATATAATAGTTAAAAAGGGAAAAGAGGAGGCCAGGGAAAAACAACTCAGAATCCATGAAAATAGAATCAGAGAAATAAGTGACACCATGAAGCGTTCCAGTGTCAGAATAATCGGAATCCCAGAGGGAGTGGAGAGAGAGAGAGGACTAGAAGATGTATTTGAGCAAATCATAGCTGAGAACTTCCCTAATCTAGGGAATGAAACAAACATTCGCGTCCTAGAGGCAGAGAGGACCCCTCCCAAGATCAAGGAAAACAGGCCAACACCCCGGCATGTAATAGTAAAACTCGCAAATCTTAGAAGCAAGGAAACCATCTTAAGGGCAGTTAGGGGGAAGAGATTCCTTACGTACAGAGGGAGGAACATCAGAATAACGTCAGACCTATCCACAGAGACCTGGTAAGCCAGAAAGGCCTGGCAAGACATATTCAGGGTACTAAATGAGAAGAACATGCAGCCAAGAATACTTTACCCGGCAAGGCTTTCATTTAGAATGGATGGAGAGATGCAGAGCTTCCACGACTGGCAGAAGCTGAAAGAATATGTGACCACTAAGCCGGCCCTGCAAGAAATATTAAGGGGGCGTTCTATAAAAGGAGAAAGACCCCAAGAGTGATATACAACAGAAATTTATTGGGACAGTATATAAAAACAACATCTTCACAGGCAACATGATGACAATTAATTCATATCTTTCAATAATCACTCTCAACGTGAATGGCCTAAACGCTCCCATAAAATGACACAGGGTTGCAGACTGGATAAAAAGACAGGACCCATCCATATGCTGCCTAAAAGAGACTCATTTTGAACCTAAAGTTACATCCAGACTGAATGTGAAGGGATGGAGAGCCATCTTCCATGCCAGTGGACCTCAAAAGAAAGCTGGGGTAGCAATTCTGAGACAAATTAGATTTTAAACTAAAGTCTGTATTTAGAGACACAGAAGGACACTATATCATTC
The DNA here is from genome assembly GCF_011800145.1 of Mirounga leonina. NCBI lineage: Eukaryota > Metazoa > Chordata > Mammalia > Carnivora > Phocidae > Mirounga > Mirounga leonina. The sequence goes on from NW_023270513.1 coordinate 21,298,618, forward strand.
TTAAAGGGTCTATCCAACAAGAAGATCTAACAATTGTAAATATCTATGCCCCCAACATGGGATCAGCCATCTACAAAAGCCAACGGTTAACCAAAATAAAGAGTTATATTGATAACAATACGTTAATTGTAGGAGACACCGGGGTGCCTGGGTGGCTCAGTTGTTAAGCGTTTGCCTTCGGCTCAGGTCATGGCCCCAGGGTCCTGGGATCGAGCCCCGCATCGGGCTCCCTGCTCAGCGGGAAGCCTGCTTCTCCCTTCTCCACTCCCCCTGCTTGTGTTCCCTCTCTTGCTGTCTCTATCTGTCAGATAAATAAATAAAATCTTAAAAAAAAAATTGTAGCAGACCTCAATACTCCACTCTCAGCAATGGACAGATCATCTAAGCAGAAAATCAACAAGGAAACAATGATACATTGGACCAGATGGACCTCACAGATATTTATAGAACATTCCACCCTAAAACAACAGAATACTCATTCTTCTGAAGCACACATGGAACTTTCTCCAGAATAGACCACATACTGGGTCACAAATCAGGTCTCAGCTGATACCAAAAGACTGAGATTATTCCCTGCATATTCTCAGACCACAACACTTTAAAACTGGAACTCAATCACAAGAAAAAATTTGGCAGAAATTCAAACACTTGGAAGCTAAAGACCACTCTGCTCAAAAATATTTGGGTCAACCAGGAAATCAAAGAAGAACTTAAACAATTCATGGAAATCAATGAAAACGAAAACACATCGGTCCAAAACCTATGGGATACTGCAAAGGCGGTCCTAAGGGGGAAATACATAGCCATCCAACCCTCACTCAATAAAATAGAATATCCCGAATTCACCAACTAACTCTACACCTTAAAGAACTAGAGAAAAAGGAACAAACGATGCCTAAGCCATGCATTAGAAGAGAAATAATTAAAATTAAAGCAGAGATCAATGAATTAGAAACCAGAAACACAGTAGATCAGATCCACAAAACTAGAAGTGGGTTCTTTGAAAGAATTCATAAGATCAATAAACCACTGGCCAGGCTTATCCAAAAAAAAAAGAGAAAGGACCCAAATTGATAAATGATGAATGAAAGGGGAGAGATCACGACTAACACCAAGGAAATAGAAACAATTATTAGAAATTATTATCAACAACTATATGCCAATAAACTGAGCAATCTGGATGAAATGGGGGCCTTCTTGGAAACCTATAAGCTGCCAAGACTGAAACAGGAAGAAACTAACAACCTGAATAGGCCAATAACCAGTAATGAGATTGAAGCAGTGATCAAAAACCTCCCAAAAAACAAGAGTCCAGGGCCTGACGGATTCCCTGGGGAATTCTACCAAACATTCACAGAAGAAATAATACCTATTCTACTGAAGCTGTTTCAAAAAATAGAAACAGAAGGAAAACTTCCAAACTCATTCTATGAGGCCAGCATTATCTTAATCCCCAAACCAGGCAAAGACCCCATCAAAAAGGAGAATTTCAGACCGATATCCCTGATGAATATGGATTCCAAAATACTCAACAAAATCCTAGCTAATAGGATCTAACAATACATTAAAAGGATCATCCACCACGGCCAAGTGGGATTTATCCCTGGGATGCAAAGGTGGTTCAACATTCGCAAATCAATCAATGTGATAGAACACATTAATAAGAGGAGAGAGAAGAACCATATGGTCCTCTCAATTGATGCAGAAAAAGCATTTGACAAAATACAACATCCTTTCCTGATTAAAACTCTTCAGAGTATAGGGATAGAGGGAACATTCCTCAGATTCATAAAATCCATCCATGAAAAACCCACAGTGAATATCATCCTCAATGGGGAAGAGCGGAGAGCCTTTCACTTAAGATCAGGAACACGTCAAGGATGCCCACTCTTGCATCAACATAGTACTAGAAGTCCTAGCAACAGCAATCAGACAACAAAAAGAAATAAAAGGTATTCAAATTGGCAAAGAAGAAGTCAAACTCTCTCTTTTCACAGATGACATGATACTTTATGTGGAAAACCCAAATACTCCACCCCCAAATTACTAGAACTCATCCAGCAATTCAGTAATGTGGCAGGATACAAAATCAATGCACAGAAATCAGTTGCTTTCTTATACACTGACAACGCAACTGTAGAAAGAGAAATTAGAGAAACGATTCCATTTACAATAGCACCAAAAACCATAAGATACCTCGGAATAAACCTAACCAAAGAGGTAAAGGATCTATACTCTAGGAACTACAGAACACTCATGAAAGAAATTGAAGAAGACACACAAAGTTGGAAAAACATTCCATGCTCATGGATCGGAAGAATAAACATTGTTAAAATGTCTATGCTACCTAGAGCAATCTATACATTCAATGCCATCCCGATCAAAATTCCAAAGACATTTTTCAAAGTGCTGGAGCAAACAATCCTAAAATTTGTATGGAATCAGAAAAGACCCTGAATTGCCAAGGAAATGTTGAAAAAGAAAAACAAAGCTGGGGGCATCACGTTGCCCAATTTCAAGCTCTATTACAAAGCTGTGATCACCAAGACAGCATGGTACTGGCACAAAAACAGACATATAGACCAATGGAACAGAATAGAGAACCCAGATATGGACCCTCAACTCTATGGTCAAATAATCTTTGACAAAGCAGGGAAAAACATGCAATGGAAAAAAGACAGTCTCTTCAATAAATGGTTCTAGGAAAACTGGACAGCCACATGCAGAAGAATGAAACTCGACCATTCTCTAACACCATACACAAAGATAAACTCAAAGTGGATGAAAGACCTCAATGTGAGACAGGAATCCATCAAAATCCTAGAGGAGAACATAGGCAGTCACCTCTTTGACATCAGCCACAGCAACTTCTTTCAAGATACATCTCCAAAGGCTAGTGAAACAAAAGCAAAAATGAACTTTTGGGACTTCATCAAGATAAAAAAGCTTCTGCACAGCAAAGGAAACAGTCAACAAAACAAAGAGGCAACCCACAGAATGGGAGAAGATATTTGCAAATGACACTACAGATAAAGGGCTGGTATCCAAGATCTGTAAAGAACTAAAACTCAACACCCAAAAAACAAATAATCAAGTCAAAAAATGGGCAGAAGACATGAAAAGACACTTCTCTGAAGAAGACATACAAATGGCTAACAGACACATGAAAATATGTTCATCATCATTAGCCATCAGGGAAATTCAAATCAAAACCACATTGAGATATCACCTTACACCAGTTAGAATGGCAAAAATGGACAGGGAAAGAAACAAACAACAAATGTTGGAGAGGTTGTGGAGAAAGGGGAACCCTCTTACACTGTTGGTGGGAATGCAAGTGGTACAGCCACTTTGGAAAACAGTGTAGAGGTTCCTCAAAAAATTAAAAATAGAGCTACCCTATGACCCATCAATCACACTCCTGGGTATTTACCCCAAAGACACAGATGTAGTGAAAAGAAGGGCCATATGCACCCCAATGTTCATAGCAGCGATGTCCGCAATAGCCAAACTGTGGAAAGAGCCGAGATGCCCTTCAACAGATGAATGGATAAAGAAGATGTGGTCCATATATACAATGGAATATTACTCAGCCATCAGAAAGGATGAATTACCCAACTTTTACATCAACATGGATGGGACTGGAGGAGATTATGCTAAGTGAAATAAGTCAAGCAGAGAAAGTCAATTATCATATGGTTTCACTTATTTGTGGAACATAAGGAATAGCATGGAGGACATTAGGAGAAGGAAGGAAAAATGAAGGGGGGGAAATCAGAGGGAGAGATGAACCATGAGAGACTATTGACTCTGAGAAACAGTGTTTTAGAGGGGAGAGGGGAGGGGGGATGGGTTAGTCCGGTGATGGTTATTAAGGAGGGCACGTACAGCATAGAGCACTGGGTGTTATATGAAAACAATGGATCGTGGATCACTACATCAAAAACTAATGTATTGTATGGTGACTAACATAACATAATAAAATTTAAAAAATTAAAAAATTAAAAAATTAAAAAAAAAGAAGGCAGTTGGAGTGATACAATTCAATATACTACTCCTTCAGTATTCCTCTCCTTCATTCATTGCCACCTCCCTTGCTGGTATCTTGTTTCTCTTTCCTCTTATAGCCCTTCTGCTCATGACTTGTTTTCTTCTACCTCACTGGTTCTCAAACTTTAGCATGCATCAAAATCACCTGGAGGGCTTGTTAAAACACAGATTGCTGGATTGCAAACATAGAGTTTCTGATCCAGTAGATCTGGACTGCTGCTCAAGAATTTTTAGTACTAAGAAGTTTCCAGGTGATGCTGATGCTATTGGTCTGGGGTCTATACTTTCAGAAGCACTGTCCTAGCTCAACACTGTTTATATTAACCATCTGTCTATCTCTCGACTTGTCCTCTAAGCCCTTTTTTGTGAATTGCCTTGATGTGCAAAGCTGGCAGGTGTGGCTATGGATCCTGACTTGCCATAATCACCCAGGGCCAAGTCTTTAAATTAGAGCCAATGATCTTGGCAATGTGCTCTTTAGAGGTAAGATCTCAGAATCTAGATGTAGGATTTATGTTCTAGAGCTCTTGAAACATATTTCCAAAGTGTAGTTCACTGTCCAAATTAAGCTAGTTCAGCATTCTAGAAGTAACAGTGAGGAAGAATAAATGAAATTCTAGAAAATGAAATGCAGGGGTGCCTGGGTGGCTCAGTTGTTAGGTGTCTGCCTTTGGCTCAGCCTGGGATCGAGCCCTCCATCGGGCTCCCTGCTCAGCAGGAAGCCTGCTTCTTCCTCTCCCACTCCCCCTGCTTGTGTTCCTTCTCTCCCTGTCTCTCTGTCAAATAAATAAATAAAATCTTTAAAAAAAGAAAATGAAATGCAATTTACTCCTGAATAACCAAAATAAATGTGGTCTCTCATATTCATATTCATTTTCCATGTGTGTCATTATTAATGTGGACATGTTTGTATATGTATATATTAACATGATAAATAAAAGATTTATCTATGTCTATATCTATTTGTGTGCTTTGTGTATGCTTTTTAGTATATAAGGATATATCTAAGCAATCCTTAACTTACTGTAATTTGCATGTCATAAACCTCTAGCATTTAGAGTAGGCTTCTAGCACACAAATAAAATTATGGAAGTCAGTCTACTTTCTGATACATTCTGAGTACTGCTCCCCATAGTTCTTAGTTTCAACTTGGCACCTTGGACTTGTCTCTACCCTATATAGACCCTCTACTCTGTATCTGGTCCCAGTACACCAGGAGAGACTTTCTTGGAACAGGGAGTGAAGGGTTTACATTACTACATCTGGCAAGATGGAAAGGATAATGAACTAAGAAAGGAGGGAAGAAAGAAGAGAGACAAGTAAAAGAGAAAGAAGCTGACAGAAACACACGTATATGTCAAGAGCAAGTACGCTCTATGAAAAAAAACTAGACTTTTTCTTGTTTGGCTGGTGAACTGTTTCTGAAAGCAAGCAATCTTGTAGTTCTGAGCAATGTTAGCTTTATTTTAATGTATGTATAGTCTTTCAAATGTGTATTGTTTCCGAAAAGAAATCTGCTCATTGGTTTCCTGATTTGTTTTTAATGTCACCAAAGACCTCCTCCTTTCTGATGTTGCTGCTGGCTATCATCTCTTCAAAATTAACGTATGGTCTCTGTTATTGCACTTTCCTAGATCCCATCTTACCTGTCTGAATTTTTTTCTTAGCATCCAGCCATCCCCCATAAAAAATATTTCTCCTCTCAGATTCCCAATCTGCATTCTAGTATCATGGTATCATTGCCATTCCTGTCACACTGAACTGAAATCTCAGAACCTACCATGAGTAATAAACTGCTAAGCTATAACCTTGGATTACTACTTTCCCCTTGTCCACACTTAAAATGAGCTTTCAACAAACTTCTTTCTTTGGTTTTCATAACCTTCCCCACTCTCTTTCTTGGTGATCTTACTTACTACCACATCTTCAACTAATATTGCTATGTAAATGACTCTAAATAATCTATCTCCAAACTTTTTCAGAAACATAAGACCTAATGTCTAATGATGTCTTCATCTGCATATTTTGCAGGAACCTGAAATGTGGCATCCTTCATACATAACTCAGCATTATATTTTTCAAAATATATTTCTCCTCTTTGATTCTCAATCTGCATTGCAAAATTATCACTCTCCCTGTAACTCAGGTTTGAAACCTCAGAATTATCTTCTACTTTTCCCTTTCCCTTATTTCCCATATCAGGTCAGTAGATCCTATAAATATGATCTGAGAAGTCTGTTCCTATCTTTCCATACTTTCTTCTACTGTCTTATTATTGCATGTCTATCACTGAAATATCTTATTAACTGCCTTGGGTCCCTTGAACCAGCCCAACTCAATTATGCATCTCATATCCACCAACCAACAAGTTATGGATGCCTCCAGGCTGTTTACCATTGATTTTCCTTCCTCCCTTAAGATACCTAGTTATGATCCTGGCTGTAACTTGCAAACTCTTGAATCTGTAAGTCAAATCTAACAGGACTACTTTAGACCTTTGCACTATGTTTATTTTTTGAGTCTTGGTTTTTCTTAGCAGATTTTTGCCTTGGCTCACTTTTCTCCCTCCTCCTTTTCTGGACTATTTTGGATATCTGCACTAGGTCAGGTTCCTATAACTGGCAGTCAGGTTGAGCGAAAGTACTCATTCTCCAATAAGAGAATGACTTTTGAAAGTGGTGTCCTAATTTATCTCCTTGTCTCCAGTGTGTTATCTTATAAACCATTCTACATACCAATGCCAGAGCACTGTTCCTAAAATACAGGTCTAATCATGTGTTTTTCCTGTTCATATATTTCTGGCAACTCTCCACAGTTATGGAATAAAATCAGAATGGCATTCAAAGTCTTCCTGATTTGGCCCCTCTTTCCCAGCTTTATCTCCCACTATACAGTCATAAAACCTACCTTCCAGCTCCATTAGATGACTAATCAATTTCCAAACCCAGCCCACATTTTCCTTTCTCTAAGCTTTTGCTCATGTTGTTCCCTCTCCCTCAAAAGCCCTTTCCTCTAATTTTCAACTTTTGGGGGTCCTACTTATATTTAAAGGCATAGCCTTTCCATAAAACCTTCCCCTTTCTTGGGGCACCGGGGTGGCCCAGTTGGTTAAGCATCTGCCTTACACTCAGGTCATGATCTCAAGGTCATAGGATTGAGCCCCACTTCGGCTCCCTGCTCAGTGGGGAGTCTGCTTCTCCCTCTGCCTTGGCCTCCTCCCCCCTGCTCATGCTCATGCTCTGTCTCTCTTTCTCTCTCTCTCAAATAAAATCCTTAAAAAAGAAAACCTTGTAAAAAGAAAAAAAAAAACCTTCCCCATCCTCTAGACATCTGTAATATTCTTTTGCAGTCAGATGAGTTCTTGTCAGTTGCCTCGACAATATCCTAAGCCAAATGAGATCTTGAATAGTGTTATCATTCATTTATCCTTAGCACCATGCCCTAGACATATTTACTACTCAATATTTGTTAATATAATTCAAATGATATGTATAAGTTCTAATATGCTAGCTAAAATCTTATTACTTTATAGTCTTATATTTAATCACAAAAAATAGTGTAAAAAGAAAAAGTAATCTAATGACAGTTATATATTATTGTAGGATCACACATAGAGCTTTACCTGCAATGCAAAAGCTTTATTCTGTAGATTAAAAGTCTTTTCCAAAAATTTTCTTAAAAATTCACGTGCATATCTTAAAGAAGGCTTTCTGAATGAATCTGATGCCAATGTAGATGCCATTTAGCTTCTAATATGTTGGAACGGAAGACTTAAAAATAAGTAGGATAAGAACTATATATTTTCCACTACTGTATTAGGTAATATACAATTTAATGTAATCGGTTAATGGGTTGTCCTGTTTAGTCTATATAAACTCCTAAGAGTTGTTCTGGTACATAATGTATACTTGATTAAATATGGTGTTTGTGGTCATTTCCATACATCAGGCTCTGGGTCAGAAAGAAATTCTTATATCATTGTATAGCAAAATCAAACCCTGAATTTCCTGCTTTTGCCAGGAGAGGAAGGACAAGATTGGTGTTCACAGGAGAATATCAATTCTTTGGAATGGTAAGTAGATATATGCTTGTTATTGTGTGTATAGCAGGGGAGGTGGCTTAAACAACTGATTTGTATTTATGCTAAGGAACAAACAGGTAATAATGAACAAATAAAAATTGATGTGGAATGGATGAACCTTGAAAATATTATTCTCAGTGAAAGAATCCAGTTAATAAAACACCATACATTTTAAGATTCTATATGTGAATGCCTAGAAGAGGGAAATCTAGAGAGACATAAAAGTGGGTTAGTGGTTGCCTTGGGTTGGGAGGGGTGTGGTTTGGGAGGACTGAGGAGGGGTTATGGTTAAAGACAAGATTCCTTCTGGTGTGATGAAAATATTCTAAAATTGATTGCAGTGATGGTTATACAACTCTGTGAATATATTAAAAAAGCTGAATTGTACTCTTTAAAAGGGCGAAATGTATGATTTGTGAATTATATCTCAATAAAGCTGCTAAAATTTATGTGGGAGAATATATAAAACAAAATAAACCTTTTTTTTTTTTTTTTTTTTTTAGACAGAGTGTGTGCACATGTGTTGGGGGGGAGAGGCAGAAGGGGAGGGAAAGTGAGAAGATGGGCTTGATCTCACAATCCTGAGATCATGACCTGAGCCAAAATCAAGAGTCGGACACATAACTGACTGAGCTACCCAGTTGCCCCAAAATAAACCTATTTCTAAGACTTGCCTAACTACTGATACCTAGATATGAAAACAAGTTATTATTTACAGATGTCAAACATGTCTTCTTCAATTTTCATGATTAATTATATTTTGAAAAGGTCAGAGAATAAACCACAAAGTAAAAGAGGCAATAGGTTTTAGTTGCATAATTTTAGTCTCACTTTTGAACTACATTTATCTTCAAGACACTGTTTATACATACTGATTTTTTTCTAAAAAAACCCCCTCAGCTTCTTAAATAGCCTCCCTATTAACACCAATGTGTGTTTCTCTGATCCACATAGTTTAGCAAGCAAATTGAAAGTTTTCCCCTCACTGTTTATTACTATACCTATGTCTTACTAACTTATAGACTGGACAATTATCATTTATGATCTGTTAAGCCACTCTTAAAAATTGCTTTGGGACTTTGGTTAACAGGGAAGTCTGTTCTTTGTTAGAAGCATATTTTCCATATAAAATTCAAAGGGTTGGTTTTCAGTATACTGTATAAAACCATAGGTGGTATGATTCTGGGAATTCTCAGTCTCTATTAGTCTCAACACTTTCCCCAAAAGGAGAAATTGGTACCATAGTCTTTTGGACTAATTTTTGTGGGGCTATGTTTTAGCTGCCTGGCTTCTAGCCCCAATCCCTGTAATCATCACAACTGAACACATTAACCTTTACTTCAGGTAAGTGACCGCTATTGGTCATTATTTTTTCCAGGCTTTTTCTTGTTGTCTACTTTTTCTTCACTGCGACCGATCTTGTTCCTAGTCAGAGAGGATTCAAGGAGGAGTATTTCAATAGTTTGTGGCTTAGCATCAAGTGGACCTATCCCTTCTGGTCCTACTGTGATCTCACAGACCACTTAAACTGGGTGTCTTTGTTGCCATCTTTTATTCACTGGTATCTGCCTTTCTTTGTAGATTTCATCTGTTATGCCAATTTCTTTAGGTCTGGTGCCCTGCCTTGTTTAGCAGTGTCTTGCCAGACTGTTTAAGAGACTGCTAATTTGTTTCTTAATCCCAATCCCCCATCAGTGGATTCCTGCTTATCTGCCTATTGCCTGCCAGCAGACTGGATTCTATTCTCTGCCTGCCTGCCAGGACATCCAATTCTGGACTTCTAGAGTCTAGCTGTTTGCCTGCTTATTGCCTACTGTTACACAACCCTTCATTCTGCTTTACCAGCCTGCCCAGACTCTTCCTGTTGGTGACTACAGGAAGCTTCTTAGCTTTCCTGTCCTGCTGTAATTAGTCTCTTTAGTTTTTGGGTACCAGGCTCCTTGGCATGGCTGTCTGCAAATGACAAATACCTTGAGATACTATCTCCCAGTTTGCTACTAGGTTTTTATGTCCTTGGGCCAACATTTTAGTAATTCTTGTCTATTCTTTCTTTTCCGTTGTCTCCTGTATATAATCTGTGGAGAGAAACAGTTTGTTCCTTTATTTTTTTAAGTTTTTATTTAAATTCTAGTTAGTTAACACAGTGTAATATTAGTTTCAGGTGTACAATACAGTGATTCAACACTTCCACACAACAACTGGTGCTCATCACAAGTGCAATCCTTAATCCTTAATCCATCCCCCCACTTCCCTTCCAGTAACAGTTTGTTCTTTCTAGTTAAGTCTGTTTCTTGGTTTGCCTCTCTTTTTTCCCCTGTTGCTCCTTTCTTTTGTTTCTTAGATTCCACATATAAGTGAAATCATATGGTTCTTGTTTTTCTCTGACTGACTTATTTCATCAAAATAAAAAGCTTCTGCACAGTGAAGGAAAAAATCAACAAAACTAAAGGGCAACCTACAGAATGGGAGAAGATATTTGCAAATAACATATCTGATAAAGGGTTAGTATACAACATCTATAAAGAACTTACTGAACTCAGCACCCATTGTGAGTTCAACCCCCATGTGTGGCAAGTTTACTTAAAAAATTAAAAAAAACCCCAACACCCAAAAAACAAATAATCCAGTTAAAAATGGGCAGAAGACATGAACATTTTTCCAAAGACATACAGATGGCCAACAGACACATGAAAAGATGCTCAGCATCACTGATCATCAGGGTAATATGAATCAAAACTACAATGAGATATCACCTTACACCTGTCAGAATGGCTAAAATCAACAACACAAGAAAGAACAGGTATTGGCAAGGATGCAGAGAAACGGGAACCCGTTTACACTGTTGGTTTGAATGCAAACTGGTGCAGCCACTCTGAAAAACAGTATGGAGTTTCCTCAAAAAGTTAAAAACAGAACTACCCAGTGATCCAGCAATTGCACTAATAGATAATTACCCAAAGAACACAAAAACACTAATTCGAAGGGATATATGCACTCTGATGTTTATGGCAGCATTATCAACAACAGCCAAATTACAAAAACAGCCCATGTGTCCACAGATTGAAGAATGGATAGAGAAGCTGTGGTATATATACACCATTATAAGAATATATATATTCATATGATGGAAAATTACTCAGCCATAAAAAAGAATGAAATCTTGTCATTTGCTATGATGTGGATGGAACTAGAGTGCATTATGCTAAGTGAAGTAAGTCAGTCAGAGAAAGACAAATACCATATGATTTCACTCATATGTGGAATTTAAGAAACAAAACAGATGAACATAGGGGAAGGGTTAGGGTTAGGGAAGGGAGAATAAAATAAGTTCAAAACAGAGAGGGAGGCAAACTCTTAACTATTGAGAACAAACTGAGGGTAGATGGAGGGGAGATGGGTAGAGGGATGTGATAAATGGGTGATGGGCATTAAGGAAGGCAACTTGTTGGGATGAGCACTGGGTGTTGTATGTAAGTGATGAATCACTAAATTTTACTCCTGAAACCAATACTATACTTTTGAATTTAAATTTAAAAAAAGAAAAAAAAAGTTATTCTGCATGCCACTGCCAGACCAGCTCCTTACTTCTTTATTTTATAACATTCCTGCTAAAGATCTTTAGGCATTACTACCACTATGTCTTACATTCAAATCTGTTTACATTCTGGGAAAATGCTAGTAGGACAACCATGTTTCCTACTGTTATTCAACATCTATGTTCTTAGCATTCTACTCAAGCCCCACTGGCCCCTCAACATCATTGGTCAGTATTGTTTCCATACCATTCTATATGTTGTCTTTTCCTTACTTCCTTTCTTAGCTTTGCCTATTCACATCTGATTTCTGCTTCATACCTCAGCAGCTCAAGTTCTACCTTCTCCTTGAGAACTTCTTCATCTATTCTAGGTCCAACCAATCTCACCCCTTTACCATGTTATGTTGAATTTAGAGTCAGTACCTCCAATTTAGGCAGCTGATTTTCTCTTACCGTTTCACAAATTTGTTGTTTTATAGTAGATTTTATAGCTATTAATGGCAGGGATTTTCCATTTCAGTCTGTTTTATTACAAGTGTTTGTGTACCACAAACAGCACATTAGCAATTGGTAAATAGAAGAATTATGTGGAAGTCCAGTTGGTTCACATGTGAATTTTCTTAGCACTTTAAATTTTGAGGTGATGAGGAGCAAGCTTTCTCACAATTAAGCATAAATCCTAGCAATATATGAAGACTTTAAGAAAAAAAGAAGAATCTTGCACCAGACTCTGCCCCTTCAGTATGACTGGTATAGTGGCTTCAACAACCTCTAAGTTCCTTACATTAAACTATCTGGTGAAGCTGTGACTACTGGTAGTGAAGCTGTGAAGACATTTTACCACAGATTTTAACAAGTTGGGTACTCTTTAGATTTTTTTAAAAAGATCTATTTATTTATTTGAGAGAGAGAAAGAGAGAGCACAAGTTGGGGGGCAGAGGGAGAGGGAGAGAGAGAGAATCTCCAGCAGACTCCCTGCTGAGCCCAACACATGGCTGGATCTCAGGACCATGAGATCTAGACTTGAGCCGAAACCAAGAGTCGGAGGCTTAACTGACTGTGCCACCCAGGCACCCCTCAATTAGATTTTTAATTCTGATAAAGATAATATCTATTAAAAGTTAATGCCCTTGAGGATCCACATCAGGAAGGAAGAAGCATGAAGGCTACCAAGCATTGAGGGTTGTGATGATGGAGCAAATGCCAGTGGAGATTTAACCTTGTTAAATTTTACTTGTTTTTGTTAGTGCTCTGATTATAAAGTTGCACTGGATTTAAGTGATCTTCCCTAACCATGTTTCCCTAGAATCCCTGTTTTTCCCAGTGTGCAATTCTATAGAACAGGAGATTCTTCAGGAAGACATATGTAACATTATAGCAGAATGTCTGGTATTTTTTTTCTGTACATCTATTTTGGTGTTGGCACACAGTATATGCTTAATAAATAACTTACTAAAATAACTTTACTCTTAGGCAAATTTTATATCACAAATGTTTTTCCATGACCCTAAAGGGGGTTCTCATTTCTGTCTAATCCACGTTTCCTTTCATTTCTTTATTAATGACCCAGATCGTTTAGAAGAGAACATTCAGCAGAAGGGAGACACAGAAAACAAGAGGGATAATATGAGGCTCATCAGAAACCTCTGGGGTAACAAATGACTCTAAGGTCAATTTGAAGAAAGACAGAACCTAGCAGCCTTTTATCTTTCTTTTCGCCTAGGGCTCAGTTTTTAATGTTAACTGGATGCTAAACTCATGAGAAGCCAGAGGGAGAGACTACAAGGTCAGCGGGTCTAACATAAACTTTTGATATCTCGACTGATGTTAGTAGCCTCCTTCTTTTTTCAGCATGAGAGAAAAGAGATCTCTCCATCCACCAAGCTATCTGTGTGTCCCAGGAAGGTAAAAACAAAGGAATGTATGTGCAGTGAGATCAGCCCTAAGACTGTACTTGGTGAGGTGCCTGGTTCATAATCAGTGGACAAATCCTTGCAGGACAGTAGTGGTTTCTTTCATATATTAGTTTCCAAGAGAGACCAATGACCTTGATGTAGGAAGGAAGGGTGTTGTTTAATTACTGTTTACATTACCTGAAGCAAAATGCTAAAAAACAAACATCAAGAATTAAGATGGGGCCGAGGTAATCACAGTAAAGTCAAATGTAAGCCATATCAGGAAGAGATTTTTTTCACTTTTTGCAGTAAAGATTATGCACCTTTTACACATACCTTTAACTAACTGGATTTCAAATGTAGCTTCACTTGGCCTGAGGATAGTGAAACCCAACCTTATATTCAAATAATGTCAAACCATTTTCAAGTTTATTTACATACTCCAAACAGGCCATTTGTATTATAATGCCTTCTCCCTTTTAAAACCACACTAATGAGACCTAAAAGTCCTTCATGATCTGGAAACTGCTTATCTGTTCCACTTTTTCTCTTGGCAACAGAAGCCTTCTCCCCCCAGATGCCCTCAATTTCTTAACCATAGGGTCTCTGCACATGCTATTGTCATTTCCCTTGCCTGAAATGCTCTTCCCCCTCTTTCTTTGCCTTGTAATTGCTCAACACAGTTTTAATATGCTTTCCAATAGCCTGAAAACCCTATAAGAGCAAGCTATATCTGTCTTGTTCACTATTGTATCCACAATGCCTAGCACAGTACCTAATATTTAGTAGGCTATCAACAAATACTAACTTTAATTATACCTTTAAGACTTAGCTCAAATATCATTCTCTTTGGGAAGGTGTCTTGGAACCTTGACATTCTGGTGGTTTACCTCCCTCATGTGCTCTATGAGCTCCCTGTTCATATCTGTTGTCCTGAAGTGCAGTTCTTTAATCGTCTGTCTCTCCCGGTAGACTATGAAGTTCTAAAGGGCAGAAAGTGTGTCCACTTCATTCTTCTAACCCAGAACACTCTGTATAGCACCTGGTATACTCTAAGGAGCTTAATAAATACCCATGCAGCAGATTATTGATCCATGTTTGAGCTTGGAGGATTCTCACCCATATCCACATCTCTTAAACAGGAATTGGATGAAAGCATTGGGTAAACAGGTCATGTCTTTCTGTAGCATGCATTTTTACTCAATTTTTCAGGAGGGGAAACATTTAAGTTAAATCACATATGTGTTTGTGTGCATATAGTGAGTTGAGTTCAAAATATACATCAAATTTTAAGATAGAAACTTAGACAAAGCAAATTTACCTTAGGGCTCCTTGTCCACCCTGTCTGGGAGCATGGATTTTCTCTTCTGTGTTGTTTTGGGTAGTTTACCACCTGCATGATTAAAAAGAAAGTTAATGATAATGACAGCCAGGATTAAAACTGTTTTTAGATAATATTATGTTTTTTTCACTCTACTGTCCCAGTTAATTGCCTCATCACATCTATAGCATGGTCAAATTTATTGTAGTGCACTCCCAATAAATATGCTCATAAACAAATTAGATTTGCCATAGTTGAATTTAGGTTGAAGGGGAGGGCAAAAGAAGTCATAGCCTGAAGATATCTGAGTAACAGACATATGGACATGTTAGTAGACTTAGTATCTGAGGCTACACTTCAGGCTTCACTAGCATATGTGCTCTTATTCTATGATGGTGGTTCATTCAAATCCTGCTCTGCCCCTGCAATGGTCTCAGTGTGAACACTATTTTTAGAGGGCCCTGTTTAAAAAAGATGTTAGAAATATAGCCTGGGCCTCTTCCTGACAAGACAAGCACTAAAGACTAACGATGCTTACAGTACCCTGCTGCTGCTGCACAAAAACACCTAGCATTTGTGTAGAGATTTACGTTTTAAACAAAGCTTTGACACACATGATCTTACTCCCCACAACAACCCTAAACCTAAACTAGTCCCAGAAACTGAAAATAGCACTCAATCCAATTGCTAGCTCTCTATAGGTGTTTTAGTTAAAGAGCCTTAAACTGCTCCCCCTTCCTCCAAGATTAGGTAGTGGATGCCTGCTGCTTCTACTACCCAGCAGCATGGGAATAAAGGAACGACTGTATTTCTTTGATCTCAAAGCAATCATGGCAATACAAAGCACCCCCTTCTGTCCACTTTGGCCCATACAGTCTGTCTAGGCAATTAATCAGTGCTCCCAATGGTAGTTTTCCTATACGATGCCAGCTGTCTTGCCAATCTACCCCTCCCACAGAGCCTAGCAGGACCACACCCCCAGCAAGGCGTCCGTGGGGAAGGTGCTCTGGCCTACACTAGGGGAAGCGGATACTCAGGTACACCTGCCAGTTAAACTCATACTTGAGTCCTTCCGGGCCTCAGTTTCCCCATCTCTAAAATGGGCTACACCTCCTTTCTCTTGGCTAGTTCCCTTCCATTTCACGCTGAGCCCCTAGGAAGTGAAATCAGTGCTTAACCGCAGCTTAAAGTCCTCTCCTATCCTCTGGCGCCCGTCGCTGCGCTGGGCATGCTCAGTAGCTGAGGCCCGCTCGGCACTGGGAGTAGGAAGCAGCTTTCTGCGCCCAGGCGGCTGACTGCGGGTACTTTGATGAATCACGTGTGTCGAGGCCCTCTTAAAGAGATAGGCACCTACTTTCCCTCCACCCTTAAACACCGCCCTGAGGGCGGCGGCGCCAGCGACCGCGGTAATTGCAGCTGCTCAGGGGCAGGGCTTGCCCCAGCGCCGAGTAGTGGCAAAGGCGTGTTGCGTCGGGGGTGCCTGGGAGCCGGGAGCCTGAAATCGGCAGCTCCCAGGCAGACACACTCTCACCAGGAAGAGGTGATACCGAATCAGCTGGGGCAGCGGGACCACCCCGAGGGGCTTCCCCAAGTTGAGGAGAGGTGGGGTTACAGGTCACAGGTGATAAGGCCAGAGAAAGATGGAGCAGCCCGGGGCGGCGGCGTCGGGAGCGGGAGGCGGCAGCGAGGAACCCGGTGGGGGCCGGAGCAACAAGCGGAGCGCGGGGAACCGGGCCGCCAACGAAGAGGAAACGAAAAACAAACCCAAACTGGTGAGTGCTCCCGCAGTCCCCGCCGGCCTTGGGGACATCGAGAGCCCCGGGATCCTCCGGCTGTTGCGCACGGGGGAACCCGGGGCCCCCTCCCAAGGCTAACCGCGATCTGGCTGTGCTACTCCGGGAGCCGCTCAAGGAGCGGCCACGCCGAGGCGCGGAGACGGCGTGGGGGCGGAAGAGCACCCCCTTCTCCATTTAACCCCTTTCTCACTCTTACCATTCCGCGAGGCAGTGCGGAAAGGAGAAAGGCCCCACCCCAACTTGGGGAGACTCCGAGTTCCTGGGTAGGGTCTGTTGTTTGTCTAACTTGTGGGCACGAATATTCCCGCGATTCCTTTCTTTCCCACCTCAGTCAGTTGCTGGGTTTTGACTCTTAATACTTAAGTGTCCGGGTAGGGGAACCTCTTTTCTTTTCAACCCAGATACTTGGGAGCCCACCCACAGACTTACAAACCAGCCTCACCCTTAAAAACACAAAGCGTAGGCTCCTAGTCTTTGTACTTTACCAGAAATCTAAGGAAGAGTCGCCTACGTGCGCTTTTTCCCGTTGCCTCTTCCCTGTGCTCACCCAAGAAACATTTGTAAAAGTGGGGGGAGCGTGGGAGTTCGAGGCTGGGTGAGGTACCACCAACTGTTGTGTATATAATAGAGTCATTACAGTACTTCCACTTAGTTGATTAAGAACGCTCAAAAGCCCTAAGACTGCACAAGTTTCATTGCCCTGAAAGTGTGTGAACCAATGGTAGCAGTCCATTTCCTGCCACTGACTTAATGTGCCGAGGAATGTAATCTATGGGGCCTGGTATTAGGTTGGGAAATACTGGAGTTTCCTCAACTCATCAGTTAAAAGGGTTCCTCTTTTTTTTTTAGTTTATATGAAAATGGCTTAATAGTGAAATTTAAAAACTGGTAGCATTAACAAAATATATTGACTGCAGTCTATTTTTCCCAACCATGGCAAATATGCAGACGTTTATCAATAAACGTTTATAATTTGGGTGGCATGAGGGAAAATAGTTTTCCTGCACAGATTCAGCAAATAAATCCTGTTTGAAGGTTCTTCCTCTGACTCTGAAGTACAAGCACATGTTGCACATTTAGTTTTCAGTTTTAACCAGCAACTTGTTTGTAATAGGGGAGGAGACTAGTGACATTACTAAAGCCTTTTCTTATGGCATCTGATCATTTGGTATGTACCTGTTGCACTTCTCTCTTTCAGTTTGCCTTTCAATTATGGATTGTCCTTACTGGTCAAAGTATTATTTCATGAAATACACAGATTTCCATTGTGTAGGGAAGGGACTTAGTGGGGTAGAATAAAATGAACAGTTTAAAGTCTCATCAATTCCACCCTAACTTGAGGCAAATTGAGAACTTGCTTACTTGATATGTCCTGTTAACCTAGTATTTACAAATGAAGAAACTGCTTTTTGTGAATTGTCTTTGCTGGCAGAGGGTTAATGGGTTTAATAGGTGCCTCCAGCATCATGAAACTTAAGTTTTGTGAGTGTATCACCAAAGTTTAATATATTTAAAAATTCTGATATGATTTTGAAATTTATCAGTTGTGGTAAATATTTCCTTTTTTTTATTTTGACCCAGTACAAAACTGTGATTTAAACAATGATTAAAAGTTTCAGCAAAAGTAAAAGTGAACTCAGTGTCCATGAATAGTTTGGTACATCCAGCAAGAAGCTTCTACTTTTAGGAACTACACTTTCAAGAAAGCACTTATCTCTGTTAGTAATAACAGTTTGATTATATTCTTCCTTTCCCTTTGGTATTTGTCCTGTTTCATCTTTTATGTTTTACTTGCTTTGACGAGGTAACTAGATCGTTATGAGATGGTATCACTTTCACTTACTAGCTAACGGCGTTCAGTGTTGAACATAGCTTGATATAGTAGAACACGTATTTGAATCCAAGAGTTTGTTACTATCAATTGGAACTTTCTTTTTTGCTCAGATTAACTTCGGAGCCTTACATGATTTTACAAGCAGATGTGTCAGAGTTAATAAAAAATTTAGGAAGACATTTCAGCACATTTTAAGGCAAGCAAGTTGACCAAACAACAAGACTTGGTAGACTTTTTTTTTTTTTTAAATAAACGCCTTACTCATTATTTTAAGTTGCCTTATTGAAGTGCTCAACATGTTCTTCTAAGGCTTTTTAGGATGGAGTTCATCTGCGGTTCTTAACATAAAATATTGCCAGTAAAATAAAGCTTTATCTAGACTTAATTTTATTATTTTGAGTATTATGTCATTAATCACTGTAATAGTTCTTAATTGTATATGTATATAAAGGAGTTGTGTGAGATTATAAAAGAGAGCTATATGATCTTAGAAATTATTTGTGTAGGTGATTGTGGGGGATAGGGGTTCTTAAACTCCTGAAATTGTATGAAAAATTTGAGTGTATGTAGGTACATTCATTTTTCTGGGTCTCATAGTTTTCATCAGTTTCTCATAGGCACCTGTCACCGATAGAAGCCTAAGAACTATTAGGTTACCAAAGAGAGAGGGTAAAGGAAATGCCAGTTGATTCCACTCCAAGTTACTAGGGAGGGGAGGAGGTCAGTGATGAAGGGAGAAGGAAAATAGTACTGATCACACAAATGATTGATATTGAATATTATTCATCTGGGAGTAAAAAGATAATTAGATAATGTCTATATATAGTATTAGCTAAGATGAAAGTTTCCATTACATAGAAAAAGTAACAATACTTATAGTGGATTCATTACAGTATAAGGCTTGTGATTCAGTTTTCATTTAGTTCCTCATTGTTCTGGAAAACTGGAGAAGGAATGTATGTTTTCTGTTGAGAGGAACTACTCTAATTTATATCTCAACCTTTTGATGGGTATTAGAATTTTTTTTTGATGGGTATTATAATATTTTTCAAAGTGACATTTCAAGACTTTAATGACTTCTGTTTAAGACTAAATCAAAATTTAACAGAACTTAGTTTAATTTTCTTCATCTGTGAATTCTCATAATGACCCTTTTTGATTCTTTTTACTGAAGGCAGTCTTCTCTTGAACTTCTTCTCACATTTTGAATAATGCATTAGTAGTAAAGCTTTGTATTTTATGTAACTCTTTGGTTAGGCCCAGATTGTAGCATGTCATCAAGCAGCATGAAGCTTAGATTAATTAGTAATTTGGTGTCAATCATGGAGTGTATTTTGTCAAATCTAGTAGAGCTCTAGAAGTATTATGAAGGAGCTGCATCTTGAATCCCACATATTTAAGGCAAGGGCTTGACCATTAAAAGAGGCCATTGTTAAGGTAGAACTAACACCCCTCACATGTTTTTGCATTTTGATTTTGTGTTTCTGTATCATTCCTGAAGCCTTTTGTTCTTTAGATAGTGGAGTCAAATTAGTAACTTGATGTAACAGAAGTTAATTTTTTGGTTATTGTATAACTTCCTGGATATTTGGTTTGGTTTTTTAAATGAATAAATCATGTTTTGATTTAATTGATACAATGGTGAATTTCTTGGAGAGGGGTGCCAGAATGGAGGCAGGAAGACCAGTTAGGAGGAACAGAGTGGTTGATGTTTAGAGACCTGGATTCCAGTTGCAGCTCATCTACTCATCCATTTACTAGTTCATCTATTTACTAGGCATATTTCTCTGCACTTCAGTTTCCTCCTGCCACTCCATTGCCTCACCTTCTTGCCACCCACACTGAACATCTTCACCAAATTTGAAATATCCACCTTGTGTTTCTCCTTTATAAATCTCACCTGCCTTTCACAGCCCAGCTTGTGTCTCAAAATTCCCTCATTCTTTCATTAAAACTTCATTGATTACTTCAGCTTACCAAAGGGTTTTCCTTATTCTGAATTCGTAACTATTGTGAGTCTGAATGTTACATGCTGATCTTGTATCTACAGAGATTTTTTTTTTAAGATTTTATTTTATTTGACAGAGAGAGAGAGACAGCTAGAGAGGGAACACAAGCAGGGGGAGTGGGAGAGGGAGAAGCAGGCTCCTGGCCGAGCAGGGAGCCTGATGCGGGGCTCGATCCCAGGATCCTGAGATCATGACCTGAGCTGAAGGCAGATGTTTAAAGACTGAGCCACCCAGGTGCCCCAACATTTTTTTTACTATAGTATTTTTTAAGAACCAGGCTACCATTTTCTTTCAGTTTATCAATTTGACACATTTAAAATTTTTGTTAAAAAATGTTTAATAGACGGATGCCCGGCTGGCTCAGTTGGTTAAGCATCTGCCTTCGTCTTGGGTCATGATCCCAGGGTCTTGGGATAGAGTCCCGCATCGGGCTCCTTGCTCAGTGGGGAGCCTGCTTCTCCCTCTGCCTGCTGCTCCCCCTGCTTGTGCTCGCTCGCTCTCTCTCTGACAAATAAATGAAAATCTTAAAACAGACTTTTATTAGATATCTTTGGCATTCTGCCTTGCCAGGTAGCTTGCTGTTGTACAAATAAGGAAACTGAGTCACTGATATGTTAAGGGGACTGACCTAGAGATAAGTTTAAAATCTATCACTTCTATTACAAAAGGTACTTGTAGCACCGAGTTATTATGCTTTAGGGTCTCTGAAAGTGAAAAATTACTCAATCTCTCTTTTTGGAACCATTAGAATTATAATCCACCTAGAGTTTACTCCAGGTACCAAGAGCTCTGGCAGTAGCAGTATGTCATTGAAGTGAAATCCTATTCTTTGCCAATCTGGTCCCAAAGAACACTTTAACAGGATACTTTGGCTAATTTCCATGAATCAGCATGTTTGGTTAAATATTACTGTTATCACTAGCACCATGTGGATTATTATTGAAGACCCAACTTACCCTATTCCTATATTCAGTCTGCCATGCAGAAGAGACCAGTTCCTTCTGTCAGATTTGGGGTGTTTGATATGCTATTTTGTCTTAAGACTGAAGAGACTAAGATGATAACCAGGTGACTTGAAATAATAGTTATATACTTGATATCCAAGTGGGCATCTTATAGGAGATACCCATTAGACAGCTCAAAATTGATGCATATAAAGGAAGGTTGAGATATATTTTACATATTTTTACATATGTTTTACATATTTTTACATATATTTATTATGACTAACAGATGTGAACTCATACTAATTTAAAACTTAGTTATCTGATTAGGTTGAATTTGTTTCAGTCTGATTGATTTACTCTGACATAGCTTGAGCAGACATTCAAGTGAATTCTGATTTTTGCTTGCTTATGTGAGGTGGCCTGGGGAGAGGGTATTGGTGCCTTTCTCATGAAAGAATGTGGCAAACAAAATTCTTACTAATCACCACTTACACGGGCTTTTGTTTAATGAAGGTTTTTCTGTATTGCTTTTGGGAGAGTAAGCTACCAAATACTGTCAAATTGTCCACCAGTCTCTCCTGCTGTTAAGGCTCTATATAGCAGTGCCTACTTCATGAGAGAAGCTTCTTCTAGGTGGCTATTCATGCAGGTCTATGTAGGAATCCAAGACTTCATTACAAATGTATTATTTCCCAAAGGCTATTGATTCAGTCACCTGGTAAGTCTGGTAGTCACCCGGTAATTCTGGTAGTCACCCAAGGGAGAAAATAGGTACAGCCCTAAATCTGTTTGTCATTTTGGGATAGATATCCACATGCTTTGGTAAAGATTTGGTCATAATTATGAGGAATTTTTGTCTATCCTTAATTTGTTTGTCTTTCACCTAGCTAAAAGTAAAAGAGATAAAAAATAGTCACTTTATTTGTAATATGGGCTAGTTAATATGGCCTTTTTTTTTAAACATAAAAATTTGCAAACATACTAAAAAGTAGAGAGGTTAGTGTAACGAATCACCATATATCCATTACCCCCAATCTAGCAGTTATATAGATTTTCAGCATTTGCTTTTATCCATCCTTTATTTTTTCCTTGCTAAAATTTTAATGCAAAACCCAGATATCATGTCATTTTGCTCCTAAACACTTCAGTGTGCTTTTCTAAAAATTACTTTTTTTTAATGTAACCACATGCCACTGTTGCATCTTAAAAGAATAATGTATTGCTTGTTATCATATAATACTAAACTCATATTCAAATATCCCTAATTGCCTCAAAGAATAGAGATTTAATCTAATGTGTGCCTAATTAATATACGTGCCACTGAGCTCCTTAAACAAATACAACTTAAAGTTAATGGTGAAATTTTTTTTAAAGATTTATTTTGAGAGAGTGTGTACATGTGAGTTGGGGGAGGGGTAGAGGAAGAGACTCTTCAAGCAGACTCCCCATTGAGCGTGGAGCCTGAAGTGGGGCTTAACCTTAAGACCCATGAGATCATGACCTGAGCTGAAACCAAGAGTTGGATGCTTAACCGACTGAGCCACCCAGTCGCCCCAAAGTTAATGGTAAAATTTCATTTAAAGTTACTCCACATAAAGTGCTATCATAAAGTGTCAACTCCAATTAAGTTCACTTCTGTCTTTAGTTCTTTTTCTTAAGATTTATTTTAGAGAGTGTGAGTGCATGCGTGAGCAGGGGCAGAGGGAGAGGGAAAGAAGAATCTCTTAATCAAACTCAGCATGGAGCATGGAGCCCGATGTGGGGCTCAATCCCAGGACCCCAAGATCATGACCTGAGCCAAATCAAGAGTGGGACACTTAACTGACTGAGCCACCCAGCTGCCCCTCTGTCTTTAATTAGAAGTATCTGGAAAGGTTATCTATGCAAGTGTGGAGACTCCATAGAATAGCTACTATGTGCCATAGAAAAGAGACCAAATTAAGACTTTTGGCTCGGGTGCCTGGGTGGCTCAGTTGGTTAAGTGACTGCCTTCGGCTCAGGTCATGATCCTGGAGTCCCTGGATCGAGTCCTGCATCAGGCTCCCAGCTCGGCAGGGAGTCTGCTTCTCTCTCTGACCCTCCCCCCTCTCATGTGCTCTCTCTCATTCTCTCTCTCTCAAATAAATAAATAAAATCTTTAAAAAAAAAAAAAAAGACTTTTGGCTCCACTCACTGGTTGGGTAATCACTCATTCTTCATTTTGCAATTTGTGAAGTAGGGTGGGGTTTATGTATAAGTATTTTCTTCCCAGGGAAATGTTGTAGATAGTTGGGCAAAGGAAATGTGTTCTTGAGTTCTTGGATAAAGGGTTCATATAACTCTTTGATATACACACACACACAGCTAAGTATATGTTGCTAGCTTTAGTTTTTATTTCGCAAATGCCAATTTGGTAATTGAGGTGTCTGTCTTTGGTTTTTAGCCACTTTAATATACTCTAGGTTGCTGAATATGGATAATTGGATGAGCAAACCTTTACAAAGAACTCTGAACTATTAAGTTTTCTTATTTAGATATTTGTGGGGTTAAAATTGAAAACCAGGCTACACTAATGTGGTGATGGAGCTGGGGATGGGTGGAGTGGGTAAGTATGAGAAATCAGCTTGGGCAAAAAGCCTAGACTCCACACAGATTTACTAAAGAAATTGTGTAACCACTACTTTCCAGACAGCAGTTTAGTTTTAGCCTATACAGTATCTCTGTATTGAGACAGGGCCGTTATTATACCGGGAGGCATTAGGCATATCATTTCCTGAATTTTGGATTCAAGTAGATTTAGACTAGTAATCTATTTCCACTCTGCAACTTCTAGGCTATTTACTGATCCAATCAGGTGGTAATTTTCCTCAAACCAGGAGATGAGTGATAATTGTTGGGGCTGGATCATTGTTGTAGCATGTGTTTGTTTTGTTTTGCTGAGGGGAGGAAAAGCTGTGGAGGTATTGTTTTATGCGCTTTGAAATCCATCACTGATAATATTTCAAATGCTTAACAGCATATTATGCTGGCCGAAGCTGTTTATGAAGATTCAATATGTAGAAAGCAAGACCTTGTATAGACTCTACACTTACATTTTGAAGTTGTATGTATAATAGAGATCTGGGCCACTACACTCAAGGATATGAGACCACAAAGGTCATGTCACATACCAAATCACGTGCTCAATCACAAGACTGTATCTTCTGGGGGCTGTTTTCTGTAATTCACAAAAAGGTGCCATATGGACTAGCGACTGCATTTAAACTAGATTTATTATATTTCTTATATCTTTATATTGTTTATTTTATTCTCATACCTGATAGGAAATTCAGCAAGGCACAGGACTTAGTGTAACGTCTCACTTAGAATAGGTATTTTCCATTTGTCATTAATTCTGAAAAGAGTATAAGGTGTTTATTTATGTAATATGTTATCTTGACCCTGACTACATTTGCCTTTAAATAATTGCGGTCCTCAGTTGTAGAGGGCTGTGTTCTTGAGGACCTAACCTACAGGTTCAATATGTTGATTACTTTTTTTTTTTTTTTATGAATGTTGATTACTTTCTCTAACTTAAGGTTCCTCCCTTTCTGCACTCCTTTCAGTGATTTTCTTGACATTGTTGTTCCACAGTGCTTCACATGGTTACAGATTGTATGGGTAAAACTGCATTTTTTTTTTTTTAAAGTTTGTGTCATAACATCTATTTTCATTTATGTTATCTATAAGGCAAGAACCTATAGAAATTTAAGATGGGTTAAAATAAATTTGGCAGAAGTATTTCCTCTAATGTGCCTTGCAGTCTAGTACCTCACATTACAAAATCAATGTTTTCCAGAAGAGTCAGTGTGTACATAAAACATTCGTGAGTAGAAATAATCTTTTCTTAGGCTGACCTCACAGCTTGTTTTTCACTGGCAGTGCGTTAGCTTACATTTTTCCTCCCCTTTGGTTGAGGAGCTAATGGTCTTTAAACAAGCTATTAAAAGGAAGAATGATTTTACAGTGCAAAAAAAAAAAAAAAATGGCCTGGATATTCTCCATGCCGGTGGTTTGGCTTTTCATGTGTTTGTTTTACTAAAGCGGGCTAACCCATGTTTTCTTATCTCTGAATTCTTAGGTTTCCTTTTTATAGCCTATACTTGCTTAATCAAGATGGTCTTGTGAATTTCTGTGAGATCCAAATCCTCCATCTTTATATGGCTGAGTAGGTCTGAGACCAAATACTAAATTTTAAGGGACCATATCTCTGTATAATGGAATTGAGGCATTAGTTATATTTTAAAGTAGGAGTTAAGCAGGGCTCTGGGCCCAGTTTAATCACACTCTTCCTACGAGCTCTATTGTAGCTAGTTGTGGATCAAGATAAGTTATATTACATATCCCTGCTTTCAACCCCCTCCCTTTAAATAATCTATTAACACTTGCATGTTTCTAACTCTGATCATCTTACCCCTTGTTCTTTTTACTGGTTTCTGTGAATATTATTAGTGGTGTATCCTCTTGCCTGGCCACAGAAATAACATGCGGAAGGATGGCCATTGGATGTGAAATCAATTACTGAATGTGACAGACATTTATTTAAAAGTATTTCCCATCCACATCCATCATCAATCATGCTGCCATAAACTAGTAGAAATTGCATTTTTATCCTAGTACCACCACTTTGTGTTTTTACGACTTCACATTTTGTAGACTCTGAGAGTATTTCATAAGCTATAGAGAGTTGAAATAAGCTAAATAGGGTATCTAACTGATCTTAATAAGTTTTATTTTAAGAGTTAATTTCTGGCAATTTAAAGAGATTATATAGAAAGTAAGCTGACTACTTTTTAAAATGTAACTCTGGCCAGGTCATTTATCTTTTCTCTGGGTGTCAGTTTATTCTGTAAAATAAGGGAGTTGAAATAAACCGTCTTAGTGGTTCCATTCAGCTCTGATGTACGGGGAGTCAAAGGTTATTGACAGCTGTAATGAATCTTCCGTAACATAAATACATTACATGTGGGTTCTGGTTAGATGAAAAGTTGGCAATTATGAAAGATGACAGTTTAAGTCTGAACGCTAATGGGTGAAAATACCAGTTAATTTTACTGTTCCTGGGGCCTGAGTTAGCCTAGTTCAGTGAAGGTCACATTAACATTGTTTTAACCATGCATTGTCTGAAGGGCCCTAGAGAATGCTGGCTTTGCCCTAGGTCATCCTAATCCTTGGGTGGTTTCCTTGGTTCACTGACCAAGTATAGTACTCAAGCCTGCCCAGAGGTGTTTCTCAGTAACGAACGATATCATATGTTCCAGTTGCTATTCTAAATGCCTTGCATATATTTGTCAAGAACTGTTAAAGGTCTGGGATTTCATCCTGCTTATATATCTGTTGCTGTTTCATGAATGATTGCAGAAGACTCAAAGACTCCTGGGTGAGCAACAAAAGATGGTTTATTATTCATTGCAAAAGCAGTAGCTATGTCATGTCACGCTAATTCACTGTGGTCCTAATTTCTGCAAGGTAGACCAGGATGGATGCCTACATGGGTAGTCAGTTGCATTACAGGAGAGGAACACTGAGTTTGGAGGATTTACCACTTTTATGGTAAGCAGAAGCAAGCCTGCTCTTTGGGGAGGGGTGGTATTATTACCTCATGATCAGGTCCACTTGCTTTATTTGCATTTACTTATTTATTTATTTTAGAGAGAGACGGAGAGGAGGGGCAGAGGGAGAGAGATAATTTCTAGCAGACTTCCTGCTGAGTAAGGAACCCAATGTGGGGCTTAATCCTATGACCCTGAGATCATGACCTGAGCTAAAATAAAGAGTTGGATGCTTAACCAGGTGAGCCACCAAGAGCCACCCAGGGTCACTTGCTTTAAACACAGCCCTCAGAAGTAACCTGGCTAAAGTATTGTCTGGGCCTTTCAGTCTCAGGGCCTTTCTACCCAGTAAGAATGTACAGGGTTGCTCAGAGACTGATGGTGGATATCCTCCCCCATCAATAGTGACTCATTTTCAAGAAAGGATAAGTAACTAGCCCCATGACATACGGTGGTGAATTTGGAATTGATTCAAGACCAGTGTGACTATGAAATTCATGTTTTTAACCATTTTCTATATTGTCTAAGACCCTAAATTTCAGACTGGCTCTAAATTGACCTGAAGACCTAGTGGTTCTCTAGACTGGTGATGGTTGGACGTGGCCTACATTTGCACTATGCTTATGTAAAATTTAGAAGACCAAGTTCAAGGGCCATTCATTTTAGTGCCACTGATAATCAGTAGTTAAAATTCTTTGAATCACCGCCATGAAGTAGTAGGTCAGATATGTGACCACTTGCTAAAAAATAGCCATGAGGATAAAAGTGATATGGCTGTGGATTTTAAGGATATATGAACATAATTCTTTTTCTTTTTTTAAGATTTTATTTATTTGACACAGAGAGACAAAGCGAGAGAGGGAACACAAGCCCGGGGAGTGGGAGAGGGAGAAGCAGGCTTCCTGCTGAGCAGGGAGCCTGATGCAGGGCTCGATCTGTTTTATTCATCACATTAGGCAATCTTTGTTTTTTTAATTTATTTTTAAAGATTTTATTTATTTATTTGACAGAGAGAGAGAGACAGCGAGAGAGGGAACACAAGCAGGGGGAATGGGAGAGGGAGGAGCAGGGAGCCCGATGCGGAGCTTGATCCCAGGACCCTGGGATCATGACCTGAGCCAAAGGCAGATGATTAATGAATGAGCCACCCAGGCACCCCTATGAACATAATTCTTAAAAATATCAACTGGCCTCTTAAATAATTTTGTGGTCAACACAAGGCCTACTGTGCTTTACAACTATGGCATATTGCGTATGATTCTCTTTTTTGTCTTTGTATGTTAGCCACGAAGAGAGTAGCTTCTGAACAGGTTACACTGCAAGCCAAACTGACAGCTTCATCTTTTAGTTTCTATCTCTCCTCCTCTGCCCATTCCCCTTTTGTTTGTTTGTGAAATTTTGTGTGAAGTAAAGCTGCTTTGGAAAAACTAATGCTATCTCCAATACACAAGTACACGATATGCATTGTTTCTTGTTTAGGGGAGTGCCAAGAACCACCTACCTTCTGCTGCTGCTTGTGTCTGCTTTGCCTAAAGATTGGCTGCTATAAAAGTGTGGCATATTCAGCCAAGTGCTATCTTTTTTAATTAGGCTGCTGAAAGTGTTGTGACAAACTATTTTTGTGTTGATGTGTGACAAGTAATAGAGTCCTAAACTATGGGCTTACATGTCTAATACTATGGAAGTGTGTATATGATTTGAGTTCTAGCCCTTCAGTCTTAATCTTCATCCTCCCAAGAGGAAAAGGGAGCTTTTAATTAAAAAATGTGATGAATAAAACAGATCATGATTATACCAGTGTATGCCTGGAAATCAGGCTATTTCATACTTATGATCACTAACTTTAATGAGTTAAAATTTCTGTGTTGGTTCTTTTCATAGAAATGTACAATAAGTCTGAAACCAGGAGGTAAAGGACATCTTAAGCTCACATAATGATATAAACATAACTGGGAAAGCTGGTAATTAAGCCAACTAAGTATTTTTTTAATTTCTGTTTTTCAAATATCCCTCTTATCTATTCTTACAAATTTGTATTTCCTCTAAATATGGTCTTGGCTGTTGATGTCCTTCTTTTGTTTTTAACATCATCTAGAGCTCTAAAGAGCCTTGTGTTTTAGAAAAATACATAAGGAAGGATGTCACATTCTTGTCCCCAAAAGTATGTTCTTCTTTTTCTTTACATCAGTGGTTCTCAGTGGGGCACAATTTTGTCTTCCAGGGGAAATATGGTAGTGCCTGGAGACATTTTTGGTTGTCACAAATGGAGGGGGGTGCTACTGGTATCTAGTGAGTAGGGGCCAGGCAGGCAGCTGAACATCATCCAGTGTGCAAGACAGCTCCACGAGACAAAGAATTATCCTGCCCAAAATGTCAGTAGTGCCAAGGTGGAGAAACCCTGCTTTGGTCTCTATGAGTTTGTGTCTATTGAATGTGAAAAATTCCTGGCTCCTTAGCCATTCATTCATTCATTCTTCCGTTCTATCCTTTCATCTGTATTGAGACAGGGCCAAATCATTCCTGTTTTTCAAGGAAGCATTGTTTGTCTCATTGACTCCTACCAAATTTCATTTCCTTCCTTTCCACTACTGGAAATCTGCTGAGCTGGACTATTTACAACTCTTATCACTTATTTCTGACCTCTAAGAAAAATATTCACTCTCATCCTAATGAGTTTAAAAGGCAATTTTTCCATCTGCCGATTCCTTGATGCCTAAACAACTTTTGATGCTGGTCACTTTAACTCATCTATATGGATTTTACATTCCATGGTGCAGTCTTCTCTGGTAGCTTCTGTCACTGGATTTGTTGACTGCCAAAGGTAATAGCATCCTTTGCCTTTCATCTCAAAAATTTTTAATCTGCTCTTCTCTATATACAATTGCAGGCAATCACATGCCTCTTCAGATACTACCTGAATGCAGTTGATGCCAAACCTTCCTAGCTACTCTGACATCGAAGTTCAATACCATATAATTGTTTGCTGAAATACATTTCCTAATTGTGACGCATTTCTACCAAAAACAGCATAAAGTTGTTGATTCATTTCTCTGAGACACATGTGAAACCTGGAATACTTTATGGCAGTGGTTGTTTTAATATTCTCTTTGCAGGGAGAATAAAAATTAACTTGATACATAGACATACATATGGTATTTATCAAGTTTACTTGTTCAAGATAAGCTCTTTCCGTGCTTATCACCAGACTGTATTACTGTAATATTAATCACTGACTGACCTTTATGATTTCTGGTTCATTTTAATCAAGGTTAACTTCCCTATTTGACTATTGAAAGTCAATGACTATTTTTTTTTTTTTTTTTTGATTTTGTTAGTTAACATGTAGTGCAATATTGGTTTCTGGAGTAGAATTCAGTGATTCATCACTTATATACAACACCCAGTGCTCATCACAAGTGCTCTCTTTAATATTCATCACCCGTTCAACCCATCCCCCACCCACATCCTTCCATCAACCTTCAGTTTATTCTCTATCATTAAGAGTCACTTATGGCTTGTTTCCCTCTCTCCTTTTTTTTCTTTTCCCTCCTTCCCATATGTTCATCTGTTTTCTTTCTTAAATTCCACATGAGTGCAATCATATGGTATTTGTCTTTTTCTGACGTATTTCATTTAGCATAATACACTCTAGCACCATCCACAGCATTGCAAATGGCAAGATTTCATTCTTTTTGATGGCTGAGTAATATTTAATATATGTATATATATATGTATATACACACACACACCACATCTTCTTTATCTATTCATCAGTCCATGGATATTTGGGCTCTCTCCATAGTTTGGTTATGCTGCTGTAAACATCAGGGTGCATATACCTCTTCGAATCTGTATTTTTGTATCCTTTGGGTAGATACCTAATAGTGCAATTGCTGGGTTATAGGGTAGTTGCATTTTTAACTTTTTTAGGAACCTCCATACTGTTCTCCAGAGTGGCAGGACCAGTTTGCATTCCCACCAACAGTGCAAGAGGGTTCCCCTTTCTCCATATCTTCACCAACACCTGTTGTTTCTTGTGTTGTTGATTTTTGCCATTCTGACTAGTGGGAGGTGGTATCTCATCATAATTTTGATTTGTATTTCCCTGATCATGGGTGATGGTGAACATCTTTTCATGTGTCTGTTAGCCATCTGGATGTCCTTTTTGGAAAAGTATCTGTTCATGTCTTCTGCCCATTTCTTAACTGGGTTATTTGTTTTTAAGATGTTGAGTTTGTTAACTTCTTTATAGATTTTGGACACTAACCTTTATCAGATATTTCATTTGCAAATATTTTCTCCCATTCTGAAGGCTGCCTTTTAGTTTTGTTGATTGTTTCCTTACTGTACAGAAGCCTTTTTTTTTTTTTTAAGATTTTATTATTTGAGAGAGAGAATGAGACAGAGAGAGAGAGCATGAGATGGGGGAGGATCAGAGGGAGAAGCAGACTCCCTGCCAAGCAGGGAGCCTGATGCGGGACTCGATCCCGGGACTCCAGGATCATGACCTGAGCCGAAGGCAGTCGCTTAACCAACTGAGCCATCCAGGCGCCCTGTACAGAAGCTTTTTATGTTGATGAAACCCCAGTAGTTCATTTTAGTACTGGAAGTCTTAGCCTCAGCAATCAGACAAGAAAAAGAAATAAAAGGCATCCAGATTGGCAAGGAAGAAGTCAAACTTCCACTATTTGCCGAAGACATGATACTCTATGTAGAAAACCGGAAAGATTCCACCAAAAAATTGCTAGAACTCCGGTGAATTCAGCAAAGTTGCAGGATATCAAATTAATGTGCAGAAATCTGTCACATTTCTATACACCAATAATGAAGCAGCAGAAAAAGAAATCAAGGAATCGATCCCATTTGCAATTGCACCAAACACAGTAAGATCCCTAGGAATAAGTCTAACTAAAGAAGTAAAAGATCTGTACTCTGAAAACCATAGAACACTTTTGAAAGAAATTGAAGAGGACACAAAGAAATGGA
The DNA here is from genome assembly GCF_011800145.1 of Mirounga leonina. Classification (NCBI taxonomy): domain Eukaryota; kingdom Metazoa; phylum Chordata; class Mammalia; order Carnivora; family Phocidae; genus Mirounga; species Mirounga leonina. Next base: position 21,330,642 of record NW_023270513.1, read on the forward strand.
AAAACATTCCATGCTCATGGAACAAACATTGTTAAAATGTGTATACTACTCAAAGCAGTCTACATATTCAGTGCAATCCCTATCAAAATTTACCACCAGCATTTTTCACAGAGCTAGAACAAACAATCCTAAGATTTGTATGGAACCACAAAAGACGCCAGATAGCCAAAGCAGTTCTGAGAAAGAAAAACAAAACTGGAGTCATCACGATTCCAGATTTCAAGCTATATTACAAAGCTGTAGTCATTAAGACAGTATGGTACTGGCACAAAAACAGATAGATCAGTGGAACCAAATAGAGAACCCAGAAATGGACTCACCACTGTCTGGTCAACTAATATTTGACAAGGCAGGAAAGAATATCCAAAGGAAAAATAGACACTCTCTTCAACAAATGGTTTTGGGAAAACTGGACAGCAACATACGGAAGAATGAAACTGGACCACTTTCTTACCCCATACACAAAATTAAATTCAAAATGGATGAAAGACGTAAATGTGAGACAGGAAAATCAGCAAAACCCTACAGGAAAACACAGGCAGAAACCTCTTTGACCTTGGCTGTAGCAACTTCTTATTAGACACATTGCTGAAAGCAAGGGAAACAAAATCAAAAGTGACTACTTATCCATTTCATTAGGACCAATCTTATTTTTATATTTAGGGTTATTGTTAAGCTACCTAATTTTATCTTCTTCATTTTTCTGTTTGCCCCTTTATTTAAGTGAAGCTATTTTCTGAATTGTTCCATCTACTTGAAATAACCTCTTTTTTTCTTCTCAGAGGATTCTAAGTACTTTCCTTCCATTTCTTCATGTAATTTATTAAAATCTTTGTCATCTGAAGGTGACATGATCAACTCATTCCCCTTCAACCTTCAGTTTCCTGTAGAGAGCCAGTTTATTCTGCATGGCTATATTACAGTTGTACTTAGAAATGTATGTTACAAATCCTCATTATGCATGAGGCATAATGTTGAGGGTATAAAAACAACTATACATAGGTTTTACTCTTGAGGAGCCCATGTCCTAGTGAGAAAAGGGGGACATACAAGTCTAAAGTAGTAAGTTCTATGATAAATAGGTGTGAGCAGAGTATTCTCTGGAATGCCACGTATAGTTGCTGGTAGGGAGAGGGGAGACTTCACAGAGGCCACATTTGATCTGGGTCTTGGAGAATGAAAGACAGTTTATTTTTAAAGATTTTATTTATTTAATTTATGTATTTGGCAGAGAGAGAGAGCAGGAGAGCACAAGCAGTGGGAGCGGCAGAGGGAGAGGGAGAAAACGGCCCCCTGTTGAGCAGGGAGTTTGATGCTGGGCTCGATCCCAGGACCCTGGGATCATGACCTGAGCCGAAGGCAGTCACTTAACCAACTGAGCCACCCAGGCGCCCCAAGACAGTTTATTTTTTAAAATTAAAAAAAAAATTTTATTTATTTGAGAGAGAGCACTAGTGGTGGGGAGGGGCAGAAGGAGAGGGAGAAGCAGGCAGGCTCCCCACGGAGCAGGGAGCCTGATGTGGGGCTCTATCCCAGGACCCTGGGATCATAACCTGAGCTGAAGGCAGATGCTTAACTGACTGAGCCACCAGGCACCCCTGAAAGCCAGTTTATTAAGGTTAAATGAGGATGTTCTCAATAGAGAGATCATCACGTGTATAAATTAAAAGTTATGTAAGGGCAGGGTTTTTTTAAAGTGTTACTGATTTCATTTTTAATTGTTTTAAGATTTCTTCATTTTTAGAGAGTGAGTGTGAGTGGGGGGAGGGGCAGGGGGAGAGAGAGAATCTCAAGCTGACTGCGCTGCGTGTGGAGCCCTACGCGGGGCTCGATTTCAGGACTCTTGATAGCATGACCTGTGTCGAAATCAAGAGTTGGTTGTTTAACCAACTGAGCTACCCATGTTCCCCTAAGTGACATTGATTTTATAAGTGTTAAGATCTTGGAGGGAAGGCTATGACTGAACTTGCTTTGTAACTGAATATGGGTGATCATATGAAACATTTTTTACCAACTCAGAAGTGAGGTGGAAAAGGAATTAACATTTACTAAGAACCTGCATTGTTTCAGGCATTGTTCTGGGAGCTTTACATCACCAACTTACATAATTTTTATCAGAAACATGTATGGTAAATGTAGCTTATTTTCCACATTTTATAAATAAGGAAAATGAGTCTCAGTGAGGTTAACTGATTCTGATTCCAAAATACATGCTGTTTTATGATAGCATGCTACCTTTTTAGGAGGAATGGACTGTAATTAAAACATAGAAATGAACTATAATTTTTTCTACTTTATTAAAATATACTTCATATTTTATATTTTTATGTTTTTTTCTATCACAAATGTTATTAAGTCTGATAAATGCCTCTTAACACATTTCATCATTGTTGGATTAAGTTAGCTGAAGAAATAATAGAGTTTGAGAAGTTGGCTAGGAGTTGTCCACAAATAATTTAGAGCTATATATGGTTAATTTTACTACTGAGGATTTGGGCAAGCTGCTCAGTTGGAAAAGTTCTACCTCTGAAATTCTTGTTAAGTATTTAATAAAATTTAATAAGCATTTGGAGAAACCTACCCCAGTATCGTGCTAAGCATTTTTAAAGTGCTAAATTAAATAGTCCCTGCCCACTGGGAACACAGGGTTGGAGAGTCTGATGTGTACAAACCTATGGTGCAAGGTGGAATGTGATAAGTGCCACTGTAGAGGTAAAAAGTGTTGGGAGTATTAGGGCTGACTTCATGGAAAGATAGGCAACAGAAGATAGTCGAAGTGCAGGGAGTTTTTTTTTAAAACAGTGATAGAGAGTGGAGAGGGGACATTTTGTACAACTGCAAGGGAGTTAGGAAGTTGTAGCAAGTTTGAAGAATTAAGAGTCTAGTGAGGCCCAGTTCTACATATGTGAGTGGTGGAGGTCAGTCTGGAGGGAGATTACAGCTTCATCATGGTGAGCACTGAATGTTCCTCTGAACAGTTTGGACTTTATTCTGTAGAGTATCTGAGGTAGGGGAATGATGTGATCAGACCAGTCAGACCTTACTTTAGACTTTTTATAATTGGAAATATCATGAAGTCTAGAATATTTTGTCAAAGCTCTGTGATAATTGGCCTATTTGTAGTGTAAATATAGAGGCATCTATTAATTTCGTTACCTTTTGTCATGCTTTAATTTGACATCTTTGAAAATTTGTGAAATTAGGCATGTACTGTGAATAGTGTGTACTTTGATAACTTACGTTTTGCAGTGACTTAATTGACCCTTGCTCCCAACCTCCTCTTCTGTAGATCTGTCCCTTTAAGTCTAAATTTTTTTTGTTGTTTGTTTGTTTTTACAAATAGATACTGCTCTAAAGGTCAGGTAGCTTAGCATACAAGACTGCTGCTGTCAAACTGAAAGTGTTTTGTCTAGGCTGCATTATAGTTCCCAGAATATTCTAAGAGAAGCTGCAAGATTTATGATATACAAAACTGGGCAAAATTATCCTCACTGAAGTGTTGTCATACTTTGGTTGTTTATTACCATTTTTACATATGAGTCTTCTCTGACAAAGCAAAGCTACATTATTTACAATGATGGCAAAGTAGTCTCAGGGTCGTGATTTGAACTCCAGCCCTTCTTAGGATAATTCACTAAAAAATGAGCTCTGTATTAAGAGACACTGTCAACTTAGTTTTATTACTACATCTTTTTAAAGTTTTTATTATTACAGGGGTCCAAATGAAATTGAGACAAGAGCCCAAGGAATGAAAATTCTTCCATATACAAAAGATTACATATACCCAGGATATCCAAGTATGTGTTAATTTGTGTTCAAATCTAGTTCTTCACACAAAACCTAATTTGTAACATAAATGAAATAATATCTATTATCATTGTTATTATTAATGATTATGTTGATTTGAACATAAAAGTTTAAAGATACATACAGAGTTTTAAGGTTTAGCAGCTCCTTAAAAGTAAACTACATTTCTGTTATGGTACATAAATGTTATTCAGTGTTTTAGTTTAGTTGAGGGCAAAGATACTGAGGCTAAAATTGAATGTTTTGTGGTTTTTTTCTATTTTTTGAGTTTAGAGATATGTGTTTTACTGAAACTGAATGTTTTTTTTTTTTTTTTTTTTTGTGCAGTGGTTTGTAGCTGTAGAAATGGTACATTGTTTTGCAGGGTATCAGTTGGGAAAACTTTCAGGCTCCTTGTTGGATTATAAAATTATTCTAAAAAGAAATAGATTTTTAGGACATGAATCATCCTTTGCTAGGCAGCTTTCTCATGAGAGATTTGTGATTCTTGCAAAATCCCTTTTGAGCTTTTGAAACATGAAGAATATTACTACTAAAGCAGAGGACAGGAACTTGCTGAGTTATAAATACATGACCATATGAAAAACTCTAGGGCAGGGGCTCCCCTGGTAGGTTAAAGTAGGTTAAAAATATTGCCTGGCCTTTTCCCTTCCTTTTCCACAGATGTTGCCTTGAGACTTGGCGGCCCAATCACAAGTAGGAGTGTCTCTGTTTTCTTTCTCAGTGACCTCCCTAAATCTGGTGGTGTTGCAAACTATTTACTTCTCCAGTCTCTCTCCCACTTGCCCTACCCTCTGACTTTATTGTCTGTAAGTTGGGAATGATGATTCAGCATGAACTTCCCTCTGCTACTGGCCCCTCCTCTTTTTGCTTAAGAGTATGGGGCACATTTTCCCATAGATACTATTCCTTTATTTGATACACATTGTAGAGCAACTCTGTTTCCTAATATTCTATTTAGTGCTGAAGGATAAAGAGTCGTGAAATATAGGTGCTTGTTATCAAGGAATTTACAGTATTATAAGGTGAATGAGACTTGTATACGCATCAGTATTTGATTAGTGCCGTAGAAATAGGTGGGATTTAGAAGTAGGGGAGATTAATAATTTGGACTAAAATAAGCCAGGAATTGAGTCACTAGGTACTCCTTCCTCCTCCCTGCCCCACATTCCCCATCTGAAAAATGCATTTAGAATTTACAATGGAAGACTTAACTGTGAATTCATGGATTATAGTATACTCAGTTTCTGGCTTTTCATATAGACTGGATCACTTAAAATATTATTAAAAAATAACACTTTAAAAGTAGATTTTTCAGTGAAGATAAAATATTCCTCATTTTTGAATTCTTAATCTCAAGAAACAAACTGAGGGTTGCTGGAGTGGTGGGGGGTGGGAGGGATGGGGATAGACACTGGGGAGGGTATGTGCTATGGTGAGCACTAATGAAGGGGGGAAATCGGAAGTGGAGAAGAACCACGAGAGACTATGGACTCTGAGAAACAAACTGAGGGTTTTAGAGGGGGGGGGGGTGTGGGGGGATGGGTTAGCCCGGTGATGGGTATTAAGGAGGGCACTTACTGCATGGAGCACTGGGTGTTATACGCAAACAATGAGTCATGGAACACTACATTAAAAAATAAATAAATAAAAAAAATATTCCTCATTTTTTAGAAGACCATCTTATATTTTAATGCTAATTATAACCATTGCCATAATATTGATCTGAGATGTCCAGTGCATTGAAAAAAGTAATCTTTTAAAAGTGTCACTGGTTTCATATATTACTTGGAAATATGTTTATGAATGAACACTATTGTTCAGAGATGAAGCAAGTATACTAAGTTGTGTTTACCTAGGACAGCAAATGAGAATAAGATATTTTAAATGCATTAGAAGTATATTTTCCATTTTTCTCATTCCGTTTAATTCTCTAGATTCCCTTTTAACACAGATTTGTTTAAAAAAAAAAAGTGGTTTTAGGATCACTTGCCTCAAGGCCATCAGGAAAGCTTGCTAAAAAACATAGATTCCGGAACCCCGTTGGCCTACTGAATGAGAATCCTTTTGATGTGGGTCCAGGAATCTGCATTAATTATTCTGTGTAGATGATTCTATATTCTAAAGTTGGAGAACCACCAGTCTTACGCAGTTTGCAAAATAGCAGACCTGCAAGTCATATTGGCCCCCAGATTTGTTTTGTTAAGCTTGCAGCATTGGCAGTATGGCTTTACCAATTTGATTTGTCAGCTCTTAAAAATTGGGAGTTTACACATATAAATCCAAATTTCTGGCTTCTCTTGAAACAGCAGAATAACTTTGCAGTACTGAGCCCATGTTCCCACATGGCTGTCAGCAATCTACAGTACCTGAACAAGATCTGTCTCATCTTAATGGGCCTGTGCTCTTGGATTTGCTACAGTCCTCTGAAACCTTTTTTCACCCTGGGATCAAGTATTGCCATTTTCTTTTCTTCAGCTGACCTACATCATTCAATTATATCACCTACTTAGAATCCATATGCACCTTAATTCTTTACTCCAGATCCAAAAGTTTAAAAAAGTAAGGAGAAATGATTGGAAAGAGGTGAGATTGGAGGCTGGGAGACCAGAGAATTTATTATAATAGTAGAAATAAGAAATGACCTGCTGAACTAGAACAGTGGTAATAGGGATGGAGAAAAGAGGAAGATTAGGATTTAGAAGCTACCAACTTTGGTGATTGAATTGGGGTGGGATCTGGGTGAGAGGAAGAAGAACTGGCATGGAGGAGTGGGGAGAGAGATAGTAGGTGGGAAGATGAGTTTGTTTTTAGACATGTAACTGTAGGTGATTGTGGGACATTATTGCTAGGTACTGAGGTATATATATAGCTTGTTAGGTAGTGTAGACCCTCCCTATTATGTTGGAGGAGAGGATGACTCCTAGAGGAGCATATGTGCTCCTGGGTGTATGTTTAGATTGCAAAAGTGTATTCAAATCAAAACTATGATGAGCTACACCTCACACCTGTCAGAATGGCTCAAATTAACAGCAAATAAAAGATGTTGGTGAGGATGTGGAGAAAGGGGAACCCTCTTACATTGTTGGTGGGAATGCAAACTGGTGCAGCCACTCTGGAAAATAGTATGGAGTTTCCTCAGGAAGTTAAAAATAGGACTATCCTGTGACCCAGCAATTGCGCTGCTGAGTGTTTACCTAAAGGACACAAAAAGACTGATTTGAAGGGGCACATGCACCCTAATGTTTATAGCAGCATTATTAACAATAGTCAAATTAAGGAAAGAGCCCAAATGTCTATTGACTCATGAATGGATAAAGATGATGTGGTATATACACACACACACACACACACACACACAGGAATATTATTCAGCCATCTAAAAGAATGAAATCTTGCCATTTGCAACGACATGGATGGAGTTAGAATGTATTATGCTAAGTGAAATAAGTCAGAGAAAGACAAATACACGATTTCACTCACATGTGGAATTTAAGAAACAAAAAAGGTGAACATAGGGGAAGGAAGAAAAAAGAGGCAAAACATAAAAGACTATTAACTATAATAGAGTACAAACAGGGTTATTAGAGGGGGAGGTGGTTGAAGGATAGGCTAAATGGGTAATGGTTATTAAGGAGGGCACTTGTGATGAGCACTGGATGTTGTATGTAAGTGATGAATCACTAAATAATATTCCTGAAACCAATATTACACTATATGTTAATTAGAATTTAAATAAAAACTTGGAACAAAAAGAAAAAAACATATTCGGAAACCTACCTGTTTTTTCTAATGCAAAGTGAAAAAAATCTACAAAACTGTGAATAGTAGAAATAGACTATAGCATATCCTCACCTTAATCTTATCTGGGTGGAGGTGTTGCACACCAAATCCCTGGGTGGAGAAGTATCAGATCCTCGGAGTGTGTGAGATTTTATCGGAAGGGGTCAAAGGTTAGCAAAGGTTGATGTATTGCTGTAGGATGTTATGTGATTTATGGACAACAACTACTTTCTTGCAGATGGTAACTGGTTTCTTTGTTCCTTTATCTCCTACGTTTTAAATTTTGCTCTGTGAGTATTCTTTAGTGCTATGGATACTAAGAACATGTTGTATTCCAAAAAGTGTAAGACATTTTTCTTTCTTTTTCATATCTCTGAGAATATTGTTTCTTTGGGAACATGTTATTTTGGGAGGTTAGGTTCCCAGGGTAGCTCCCCTTTTTCAAATCCTACTTAATCTACATTGTAGATGAGCTGTTTTATTAATAGTATGAGTCTGGGCCCTGGGAGCAGTTCTGTGCCATGTAGTGGGAATAGTGAAGAAAAAGTTCTTTTCTAGGTATGGGGCTGACCCTAGGCAATATTTTGAAATTGGTAAATTTTATCTTTGGGATTCCCCAAATCCCTTTCTGTACCCCTTTTCCATATTATGGTACTCTCCCTTTTGGTGACACCTTCCTTCTGTGACCCCCTTCCCAAATCTTCCCTGTTCTTCACTTTTTCAAAGTACCTACTACCTCTTCTTTCCTAACTCTTCATTTCTGTCATACAACTTATTTTTCCTAAGTATCAGAAAGAACTAAGTTATAATAATTTCTGGAGTTGTGCTGTATTATTGTTATTTTAAAATGATGAGTGTTAATAAAAGGTCATTGCTTGGTAAAATAGCAAGCAGGTAGCACAGGAAAGTTAATAAAGTCCGACAGTAAAAGGAGAATGCTTTGGGGAAACAGATAATCCTATATGCAGCTTTGATTTAAGGTTCTTCCTTGGAAATAATTGGCGCTGAGCTGTTTCTACTTTTCAGATCTTGCCTTTATTCATATTCACGTTAAGAGTGTATCTCTTACTTATAATTCCTTTCACGTGAGCACCAGAGAAGCTTCTGGAGTTGAGGGTAGGCAAACAAATGGGGCGAGAAGAGTGGCTCTTCTAAGTTTGGGACTGTTCATATGGCCTTTTTAAAATTTAATTTTATTTTATTAATTTTTTAAAATTTATTATGTTAGTCATCATACAATACATCTTAAGTGAAGGGTATATTCCAAAATGGCTTTATATAAGCAGTAATTAATAAAAAAAATTCTTTCATGTTTTCTGCAAATGACATACAATTTCTAAGCTTAGACAATTTGATCATGGAAGCAAACGATGAATATTAAAAGCAATGGTTTCTGATAATTTATAAACTACCTTCTGTTCCTACCTGTTGAGTTGTATGCTTACCAGTGAGTCAGTTGTATTTGTTTCCAAACCTGTGATGTGGTTTGGAATAGGGTCCGTGAGCCAGTGGCCAAGAATTCTTGAGACGTCTTCAGTGCAAAAAGGTGTTTTTATTATAGCACGGGGACAATGGTCAGAAAGAGCTGCACTTCGGTTGTGAGGGGGTGACTGATTTATATACTTTCAAGGTAGGGAAGTAAAGACAAGGGAAGTTTCCAAAAGGACTTTCATATGTTAAAGAAGACTTAATGGATCCTGGAGGCCTGGCTATTGTTAAATTAAGGTTGTTTTTCTCTCTAGCTAGGCATTAACAATAAGATTGGGAGTTCCTGGAGGAATGTCATACTCTGCCAACCTCAAGTATTGTCAGTGGGCTGAGAGTTATAAGGAGATTTAATTTTATCTACATTTCCTTTTGCCTTTGTTGTCCACACCTATAATGCCAAATGTAATTGCTATTGTAATGATATGATTTTAATTAAACATCATGAAATTGATGAAATGTGTAAGAAGAAAAAGATCTTTCTATGAAAATTAACTAGAAGTCCTTTGAATGAGTTTATGAAGCAGCTAAAAAGCTTGCCACTGAATTAAGCATAGGTGAGGCAAGTGAAAGCCTAGGAAAAAACAAACGGTTCCTATGGCTTTGCAGGTATCTTTTAAGTTCTTTTTTCCGAAGAAAATGCTAATAGGGAATGCATTAAGGGTGTAGTTTATGAAAGGGGTGTTGCTCTGAATTCCAGCTAAGGAGCCTATATTAAAAGAAAAGGCCTTGTTAGCTCTACATCAAAAGACTGGTGAATGAATGTGTATTTCTAGGTTGGAAGGTACAATAAAATATTGAAGACAGTTTTCACTTTTAATAATTCCTCACTTTAACCAATTTTTAAAAAGTAACTGATGTAGGAAATATATTAGGGTTCGAAGATGACTGGCAAGAAACAATTCTTGAGACGTCTTTGGTGCAAAAAGGTGATTTTATTAAAGCATGGGGACAAGACCCGTGGGCAGAAAGAGCTGTACTGTGGTCATGAGGAGTAGCCCATTATATACTTTCAAGTTGGGAGGGGGTTAGGGATAGGGTAAGTGTCTAAGGAATTTTGGAAGGAAGGAAGGTTTCCAGGACCTTGAGGGGGTTAGCTGTTGTTAGGAAAAGGTCATTTATTGCTGTTTAGTAAAAACTCAGTCATGAGACTCTTCAGATGTCTATCAGTGGGCCATATGCTTGGAAGATGATTGCCAACTTGTATCTTGGGGAGTAAGATAAAGGAACTTTCCAAAGGAATTTTTATATGTTAAAGTAGACTTACAGGATCCTGGAAGGTCTGGCTAAGATTGCCGTTTGCCCTTAGCAAAGTATTAACATTGAGGCAGCTGAGTCCCTAGAGGAATGTCACTCTGCCTGTTTCAAGGACTTGTCAATGGGCTGTAGGTAGTAAGGAAATTTAATAATTTTTCTTCTGCCTTTGTATGGGAAACTATGGGAAACATCAGTAACCACCTCCTGTATATTATGCCTGTATAATGCTGTATAGTAAAGGCTATTTTCTATGCTATGAAATTCTGGTTAGAACATCCTTTCTTTGCCATTTCTGGGTATAGTGAGGAACCAACATGCTTCAAATTGTTTGAATAACCATGGTAGTCAAGCAGATTGTATTCTCATTCTTTAAGACTTACTAATCACATATTAATTTATAGTAACATCCTATAGTAGAAATTTTATGTTGTGGAAATAATGACTGAGGCCTTGTAATTACAGATCTTTTTAAGAATCTTATTCAAGGATATACTTTCTGGAACGTTTGTGGTTTTGTTAGGTAATCCTGAGGGATTCTTTATATTTATTTGTACCTTGACATTTGTTGTTGTATTTCTCATTTTTAGTAGGATTTTTAGTAGGGAGGTTGCTCAGTATTATTTACAAGAAGTCTGATAGGGAGATTGTGGAACCATTCCCATATTGCAGTAGTTCTATTCAAATGCAGATGAACTGCCATTCAACTACCTAGGTTTATTCAGATCTGGCTAAGCCTTCAGGGTAGCAATTTGTCCCCAGGGATTTTGCTGGACAACTTTTTGTCCCTGCTCTACACAAAAAATAACATATTTAATCACTGACCCTTTATGTCTTTTTAATGATCATCTGTAGAACAGTCAGGTGGTTACCATTCATTTGCAGAGGGGTTATCATACCACAATTCTTATTGCAAGTTACCGCTCCACTGTCCTGTCTGCCATGTTCTTCCTGATGATTTTTCTTTTTTTAAAGATTTTATTTACTTATTTGACAGAGAGAGATAGCGAGAGCAGAACACAAGCAGGGGGAGTGGGAGAGGGAGAAGCAGGTTTCCCGCTGAGTAGGAAGCCTGATGCGGGGCTCAATCCCAGGACCCTGGGACCATGACCTGAGCCACCTAGGCGCCCCTTTCCTGATGATTTTAAATTAAGTTGATTGCTTTTGATACATAAAACAAAATTTCCATTTTTATCTCATTCCATTGTGTGGATTAGTGCCTTGATATTAGAGGCTAGTGTTAGTAAATATTTGACTAATGTATATATACTTCCCCATGACCCCTCTTCTCAACACCTTACTGTAGGATAAGAGGGAAAATTAGCAACTGGTTAGGATAATAGTTTTAGAATTTGTATATATGGTAAATATTTTGCTGATAACAAAATGATTGAATGTGTGTTACTCTGCTAGCTGAATATTTAAATGGGTGCAATATCAGAGAATAGTACGTATAGAGGTGGAAGACAATGTGTCTCAGCTTTTAAAAGATGAGAAATGACTTTGAGAAATAACTTGCTTTTTCTTTTAGTTCCATGACTGCTGTGTTTATGTAGATTAGTTTTAGATGTAATAGTCTATTCAAATGTCATCATAATATTTACTGGCATTTTCTTTTTTTTTTTTTTTTTTTAAAGAGTGGGGGGAGAAGAGTAGATTTTCTTTTTTTTTTCTTGTTTTTTTTTTTAAACGATTTTTTTATTTATTTGAGAGAGAGAGAGAGAGCACAAGGTGTGGCGGGGAAGGGGCAGAGGGAGAGAGAGAAGACGACTCCCCGCCACTCCCTGCCGAGCAGGGAGCCTAGACAACAGGGCTGGATCCCAGGACAGTGAGATCATGACCAGAGTGGAAAGCAGACACAACCTACTGAGCCACCAGGAGCCCCAGCATTTTCTCTTCTTGCACCTAATCAAGGTAGCCTTTTATAGAAAACAGGTCTGCAGTAAAAACAAAACAAAAAAACCCCCTGAAACTTATAAATGGACAGCATTCTTTTTTTTTTAATTAAAAAAAAATATTTTTTTAAAGATTTTACTTACTTATTTGAGAGAGAGAATGAGATAGAGAGAGAGAGCATGAGGAGGGGTAGGGTCAGAGGGAGAAGCAGACTCCCTGCTGAGCAGGGAGCCGGATGTGGGACTCGATCCTGGGACTTCAGGATCATGACCTGAGCCAAAGGCAGTCGCTTCACCAACTGAGCCACCCAGGCGCCCAAATGGACAGCATTCTTGACAAACTGAATACCTGGCTAGATATTATTAGAATTTTGAAATCTGCTAAATAAGGAGGTTTATTACAAAGAGATTATAAAGTGGTAGAAGTGAGTGGGTACAAATCTTGACTCTTTTGTCAGTTTGGCCATAATTACTTCCTTACTCTGGCTCTCCCTTGTTTTCTGTGTGTCATCATTTCTGTAATCATTATATATTGTTTGTTGCAGTTTTGTTTCATTTGTCTTTTTCAAGACTACCAACCATGTTTTTCAGATGTTTTGTTCTCTGTATTATTGTTGCTTTTGTGGATTTTATTTGTATATTTTTTCATCCTGTAATTTTCAGAATTCTGTCAGCTTGGTTTTTACTTCTTTGATCATTTTTTTTCTCAAGAGGATTTTTATTTTTATCAAGATACAATATGTGTACATACTTAAAGTCAGTGGTACAGAAGGGCTTGTAATAAATAGTAATCTTCTCATACTCCATGTGTTTCTATCCCTGGTGGTGGTGTTCACCAGTGGCAACCCATTTTAACTATTTTCACTGTTTTGTATTGTAATATGCTTATACTACCATGTCTTAACTTACTTGTTTTAGATATTATCTGTTGACTTCCTGCTATGATAAAGGAAACTTAAACTCATGTCACACTTCACTACTCCATCGTTATTATCACAATAGTGTTACCACTATTTTAGTTTCTCTGGTCTTAAGCGTACACCTTTTTGATCACTTTTTACATGATCACATGTAATTTATTTGAGACTATGAAGAACAACATCTTAAATTGATCTAGATTTTTTGCACATTTTATGCATACATTCTCTGTTGGTCCTTTTCTGATCATTTATCTTTGAATTGTTCTGGTTATCCACTGTGAAGAGTGGTATAGTGTGTGTGTGTGTGTGTGTATACAAGCATACTCCAGAACTTATTTCACATTTCATGCATGTGAGAGATGACAAAGTTGAGCTGGAATAATTCACAGCCTGAACTTGAGCTTCTTTCCTTGCAAACATTCTCTTCTAATTTTGTTTTTATTTCCTTTATCCTGAGAGCATGTCTTCCTCAGTTTTTGCAGTCAATGGTTTTTGCAGTAGTGTCAAGTTTGCTATTTCCTCAAGGATTGCATGTGTGCTTATTTTCTTTTTAAATAGAATTTATTTTTCAGAGCAGTTTTATGTTCACAGCCAAGTTGAGAAGAAAGTACAGAGTTTACAAAATACTAGCAAACTTAATCCAATAATACATTAAAAAATTATATACCATCATCAAATGGGATTTATTCCTGGGATACAAGGGTGGTTCAGTATTCAGAAATCAATGTGATACATCAATAAGAGAAAAGATAAAAAAACATATCATTTCAGTAGATGCAGAAAAAGCATTTGACAAAGGACAACATCCATTCATGATAAAAACCCTCAACAAAGTAGGGATAGAGGGGACATACCTCAACATAATATAGGCCATATATGAAAAACCCATAGCTGACATCATCCTCAATAGGGAAAAACAGAACTTTTCCCTTAAAGTCAGGAATAAGACAAGGATGTTCACTCTCACCACTTTTATTTGATGTAGTACTGGAAGTCCTAGACACAGCAATCAGACAACAGAAAGACATAAAAAGGCACCCATATTGGTAAGGAAGAAGTTAAACTTTCACTATTTCATGTCTCTTATAAACTAATTCTGAATACGGTTCCTAGATACTCCAAAAAGCATTTTGAGAAATGGTAGCAGCATCATTGCAAAATAAAAACAAAACCCCTTATCACCTATGGTGACTACACTGAAGGGACAACAAGTGAACATATTTATGAGGCTCTGTGAGCTTAGTATTTTATAGCCTTAGTTTATCATCTGTAATTATATTTTTTTTAACCCTATGGCAAAATAAGTTTTACACCCTAACCATGACTGAGAGTTGTACAGCAATCCAGTTCACAGAAAAGGTACTAAAATACACAAAAAGTTTTTTTTTTTAAGATTTTATTCATTTATTTGACAGAGAGAGAGAGCACAAGTAGGGGGAGCAGCAGGCTGAGGGAGAGGGAGAAGCAGGCTCCTTGCTGAGCGGGGAGCCTGATGTGGGGCTCGATCCCAGGACCCTGGGATCATGACCTGAGCCGAAGGCAGACGCTTAACAACTGAGCCACCCAGGCGCCCCACATAAAAGCGTTTAGTTCATACTTTTTGTTTTGGAGCTATAAGACAAAAAGAGATTAATTCACAAATAAAGAAGACAATGGAGGTATCTTATTCTCATGCTATTATTATGTTCCAGAGCTAAGCATTCACTCAGATCATTCAGTTTTGTGCAACACAATAGCCTTGCAGTTGAATGTAAATTTCAAAACAAAGATTTTCAACTCACGGGGACAAGTATTTGACTAATGATGCAAGCTATTAATGGAGCCAAATATCATTGAAAGTCACACTCTGGGGACACTTATTGCAGTACTTCACTTGTTATGGCTGGATTATATATGCTTTAATATAGCAATGTTGGTTAAATAGTAAAGATTTATTCTCTCATCACTGGAGTTAGCAGTCACAGTTAAGAACAAGTAAGGCACACAGAAGGTGTAATGTGATGCTTTGGCTCATGTTTATTTTTATTTTAAGCTTCAATGACTTAGTATTTTGCAATAAAGTTTACATGTAATTATTTTCATGTGTGATTATTGATAGACGGCATTGGGGTTTGAGAGAGTGACTGCTACTTAATATGTATTTAAACATAGCTGAAAGTAGTAGTCTTAACATAGAAATTATTTTATAAACATAATAGCATGAGAATAAGATGCCTCCATTGCTTCTTTACTTTTGAGGGTTGCATTTTGCTTTGAGTCTAGCATTGCAATGCTTGCAATGGTAACCATAGTTAACTGTTTTTGAAAGGGAGCAAATCATTTGAATCTGTATGTTATATTAAAGAATAAATTTAGTCCTGTTATGTTCATACTTTGTAAATGGAGATAAATTGGTTACTTGTAGATAGTTATTTGTCTATCTGTGTCTATTCTGTGAATTTGTTTAAACAGCTTTCTTGAAGTATAATTGACATTCATGGAACCACACATACTTAAAGTGTACAGCTTGCTAAATTTTACATATGTGCACACCTGTGAAACCATTATCACAATCAAGATAGTGACATATCCACACACACCTCCAAAGGGTTTTGCCCCTTGGAAATCACTTCCTTACTTATCATCTTCTTCCCCAAACCAACAATCAAGTTTGCTTTTTCTTCAGTTTTCTGAAAGCATTTCTGTACAATTGATTTTGGTAGGATATACCCATGAAATCCTAGTGTTGGGTCTTCTCTCTATTTTTATTTTATTTTTTTATTTTTTATTTTTTTTAAAGATTTTATTTATTTGACAGAGAGAGACACAGCGAGAGAAGGAACACAAGCAGGGGGAGTGGGAGAGGGAGAAGCAGGCTTCCCGCAGAGCAGGGAGCCCGATATGGGGCTCGATCCCAGGACCCTGGGATCATGACCCGAGCTGAAGGCAGATGCTTAACGACTGAGCCACCCAGGTGCCCCTTCTCTCTCTTTTTAAATCAGTTTTAAGGATCTTTTTAAAGAAACAACTTTTGGTTTTATTATTTTTATATTGTTTTTCTATTTCATTGATTTCCATTTTTTTATGATTTCCTTCTGTTTGCTTTGGGTTTTATTTGCTCTTTTTCTATTTGCTTAAGGTGGCAGCTAAGGTCATTGATTTGAGAACTCTCATATTATTTAATGTAGACTTTTTTTGTATAAATTCCCACTTAATTACTGCTTTTGTAGCATCCCACAAATTCTGTTATGTTGTGATTTTATTGTCATTTAATTCAAAATACTTGTTAATTTCTCTTTTGCTTTCTTCTTTGACCCATCTGTTATTTAGAAGTATATTTCTTTCCAAATATTTGGAGGATTTCCAGAAATCTTTTGGTTTTGATTTCTAATGTAATTCTAATGTGGCCAGAGAATATACTTTATATGACGTGAATACTTTTAAATTTATTGAAACTTTGTTTTATGATAAATGTACAATGTGCACTTGAGAAGAATGTGTATTCTGCTGTTAGTGGAATGTTCTAAAAATGTCAGTCTGATCAGGTTGGTTGATAGTATTGTTCAAGTCCTCATATTCCTGCTGATTTTCTGTAGACTTGTTCTATCAATTACTGAGAGAGGGACATTGAAATCTCTGACTGTAATTGTGGATTTGTCTATTTCTCCTTTCAGTTCTATCAGTTTCTGCTTCATGTATTTTGAAGCTCTTATTACAGGCATAAACACTTAGGATCCTTATATCTTCCTAATTAATTGACCCCTTTATCATTATGAAATGACCTTTTTTTATCCTTGGTAATATTTTTTGCTGTGAAATCCACTTTGTCTGATATTAATATAGCTACTATGGCCTTCTTTTGACTTGTGTTAGCTGGTTTACCTTCTTCTATCCTTTTATTGTCTTTTTTTTCCCCTAAGGCTGTTTTTAATATTTTCTCTACCACTACTATTCAGTGATTTGAGTAAGATGTGCCTTGTTTTAATTTCCTTCATGTTTCTTTTATTGGGGTTCATTGGGCTTTTTGGATCAGTGGGCTTATAGTTTCTTAAAAAAAACATATTTGTAACACTTTTGGCCATTATATCTTTAAATATTTGTTATTCCCCATCCTCTTCCTTTGGAACTTCAATTACACATATATTTGATCACTTTAAAATTGTCTCTCTTATACTGATACTCCTTTCATTTTTATTTGTTTTCTTATCTTTGTTTCATCTTGGATAGTTTCTGCAACATATGTCTTTAAATGTACTGATCTTTCTGAGGCACCTGTGTGGTTAAGCGTCTGCCTTTGGCTCAGGTCATGATCCCAGGTTCCTGGCATCCAGCTCTGCATACATGTGCCAGTCAGCACTGTGTTGAATACGCAGTTTGTACCTCTGCAGCAGGTCTCTAATTCTCTCTCTGTTGTAGCTTTCTCCTTTCTGGCACTCTGCCTTGTAAACTCCAGCAGGCTGGTGTCCTTGGATTCTCAACTCCTCAACTCAGGAAGTCTGCAGTGCTCTGCCTGGGTCCCCTCTCTGGGCCACAACATGGACACTCTCTCAAGGCAGTAAGCTGGGGCAATTGTAAGCCTCACCTCATTTGTTTACTGTCTTTCAGGGATCACTGGAATTTATTGTCTGGTGTTCAGCATCTTGAAAACATTGTTTGAAATATTTATGTGTATTTTTTGTTGTTTTGGGCAGGGTGATAAACCTGGGCAGAGGTGGAAGTCCTAGACACATTAAAAAAACTGGTTTAACCTACATGATTAAAGTGATTGGGATTTTTATGGTTCTCTTTTCCTACCTCTCTTTTCCTTTCCCCCACCCCAGCACCTGGTCAGTCTTGCCTGAATGTTAACCAACACATTGAAACTTCTTTAGTCTCCAGGTATAAACTTTGGATTTAGGTCAAATTTGCCTACCAATTATCTTAACCTCAATCTGGCGGTTTCCCTTTATTTTTGGTCAGTAGTTACTTGGCAGTTCCTTCCTTTACCAAACTTGGTTAGTTCATAAAAATTGGTGTACATACAGCTTCTCCCAGTTTCCCAAAATTTTTCCTCCTAACTGTTCTCCTGGTCATGTGATATATCTTTTCCTTTGTAGTGTTTAATACATCATGTTTCCGGCCTTTGTCAAAATTTCATCTTTCCGAGGTGGGTGGGGGGAATGGGTTAAATAGGTGATGTGGATTACGGAGTGCACTTGTTCTGCTGAGCATCGGGGGTTTTATGGAAGTGTTGAATCACTAGATTGTACACCTGAAACTAATATTACACTATGCTAACTAAATGGAATTTAAATGAAAAACTTAAAAGAAAATTTCATCCTTCTATGTTCACATATCAAAGTCTCTAGGTTAAGCACATATTTTTACTAGAAATATAGCACAGAAACAGAACTTTAGTGCTAACAAGGACCTTATATTTAATCACTTGTTCTTGAAGAGATTGAGAACACACTTCTCAGTCTCTATAATACATAGCCATCTAGGTTTAGCCTTGTCACCAAATATTTAAGATCTTTATTTTCATCCTTGATTATTGTAAAACTTCAGATAAACCTTTTTAGAGTATTTAAATACATAATATAATTTAAGGATTATTTTAGTAGTATAACCTCCTATGTTCTTTAAGCTGGGACATTCTCATTGGTCTTAATGGCAGGGAGAGGAGAAGGCAGAAGAAAATCCAAGTAACTATTCACTAAGAACAAATGTTACATTTGGGCTGTATGGTCACATCAGCATAGATTTTGGCAGAAAACTTCTCATCAATTTGACAGATTTTACTCATGATAAATGTACTTCTAGAGGGCTTGCAACAAACTACTCAGTTATAAATGAATATTTTTGAAATAATCCTTTGATTTCAGTTTAGGTTTTTTTTCTTCCCTTGAAGCTACCCTATAATGATTTAGTTAAAACATATTGGATGTAGAGACTAGTAGTATTTTACAGAATGTCCTAATTTTATACTGGTTTTCCCTCTCCTGATTGCATTTAGTCAGACTGTTAAGTTTGTGGCTCTACTTTCTTTCTGGAATTCAAGGAAAGCTTCTGTTTGACAAGGCTAGGACAAAAAGAATGAATTCTTCATTGTTGGCTGTCTCCAGAAACTTATATGTTGAAATCATAAAGTCCTTCAAGGATTAAATTAAAATACTAATTTTGTGTATTACTGGAACTAAGGTAGATGAAAGAAATTGGGAAGGTTTTTAATCATTTTTTAGGGGGGAGGTTTTTAATCTTTGTAGAATTTATTCTGTAAGATGGGCATGCCTAATTTTTAATGCAGTTTAAATAAAGAGAATAAACATTTTTAATGCAAATCCAAACAGAATTCATCTTACAGAGATTGTTATTTCTTTCATGGCATTTTCCTTCTGTATTTTTAAAATGCAAATACCATGGGAAAAATCTTCTAGTATATGCTCTTGAGAGTGCATTTTGTCACTTATGATTTTGTATTTTATAGTTGGTTAGTCAGGTGCCTGAAAAGGTCTGTGTGTTATTGGTGTCAGAAAATTAATTCAATAGCTTTTATACACAAGTTCTTGTGAGTGATCTGGGAGGTACATGACCTTTGTGCTCTGTAGCTCTTGCTCTAATTCTGAAAGTATATATGTAAGTGATCTAAGATGTCAGGTTAAAACTTTTGTTGGTTTTCAACCAAGGGAATTATTGAATATGTTGAGATGCCTCTATTTGTACTATTGATGGATCATACCATATCATAGTCCTATCTTTGCTAATTACTTTGTGAAGGTATATTATTAGCTGGCATGGTGATACTGCATACAGGTCAGAGAATATTATAAAATGGTCTTGTTTAACCTCTGTGTGCCTCATTTGTCTGATCAGTAAAATGGGAATAATAATAATACCTACATTATAGGTTTGTTGTGAGGATTAATTTGAAGTCATTTTTGCCTACCATAATCATGTTTTGCCTAAGTTTTTCAGTGTTAAATAGTTGATGTTAAATATAATATAATATTTATTTATTTATTTATATATTTATTTATTTATTTATTTAAGGCGGGGAGGGGAAGAGGGGGAGAGAGAATCCCAAGCAGGCTCCACACCCAGCACAGAGCCTGACGCTGGGCTCCATGTCAAGACCCTGAGATCATGACCTGAGCCGAAATCGAGCCAGATGCTTAATGGACTGAGCCACCCAGGTGCCCCAATATTTAGTTATTTAAACAAATTCTTCCTATATGAGTTCAAATAAGCTGTTTTGTTTTCCATGGGGAGATGGTTGTCTACTTTCATTTTGGAAACCATTTTTACTGGTTGCATATTTGGGAACATGTGTTCCAGAAGCTAAATAACTGCTATACAAATGAACTTTTAGGGGCGCCTGAGTGGCTCAGTCGTTAAGCGTCTGCCTTCGGCTCAGGTCATGATCCCAGGGTCCTGGGATCGAGCCCCGCATCGGGCTCCCTGCTCAGCAGGAAGCCTGCTTCTCCCTCTCCCACTCCCCCTGCTTGTGTTCTCTCTCTTGCTGTGTCTCTCTCTGTCAAATAAATAAATAAAATCTTTAAAAAAACAAACAAAAAATGAACTTTTAGACTCCAGCTCTTCCCTGAATTGGGAATTATTTGCAAATTCAAGAATATCAGTTAAAAGTAGTAAGAGTGAAATTAACTCAAATCATTCATTGATTTTTATGTGCCCTTTTCTATAAATGTGTTATAATAATACCTTATTCACAACTCAGGGATAATTTTCCGTTTTAGGTGATTTATAATTTTGAATCTTTAAAGGAGTGAATCATTTTGTTTTGTCAGATTAATTTTGCAGCTACATTAGAAAACTAAATGATGTGGTTATTTAAGTCATTGTTAGGTGAGGTATCTCCAGAGTAATAATCATAGCCAATTAGAGGTTATTTTTGTGTTATAAAGATGGTAATCACAACAACAGATATTAAATTACCCTTTTTAATACAAACAACAGTCATATGTCTGGGTACATTGCTTCAATAACAAGCATAATTTTAAGCAAAATTATATATAGTAACTGCCTTCTCTATTTCCATAGCTACCATCCTAGTCATCTCTTATCACCTCACAACTGGATCTCTCGGTGTCTGTCTCTCTCCTCCCCTCTCCAATTCAATCAGTCATCAAAGGTTTGAGTGCTGTGTGCTAGTAGTACACAAAACTGAGAACACAGTGGGGACCAAGAGAGACTAGTCCTTACTACATTAAATGTACAGTATAACAAGGAAGACTGTCATTGATAAGAAATTGATAATTGACATGTGTTACAAAAGGAGAAGTTAGGAACCATGGGAGACTATCACAGGACCAACTGTAATCTGATCTGAGACTAGGTAGGAGATGGCTAGGTGGAGGAGGGGGTGTTGGGTGAGTGCTTTAAGCAGAGCAAATGTACATGGAAAGGCCAAGATTGAAAAAGAACTTGAGCTTTAACTAGTATTGTTATACTGATGAAGACTCTTGCTGACTGACTTCAGAAAATAGAT
Source organism: Mirounga leonina (assembly GCF_011800145.1). Taxonomy (NCBI): domain Eukaryota; kingdom Metazoa; phylum Chordata; class Mammalia; order Carnivora; family Phocidae; genus Mirounga; species Mirounga leonina. The sequence continues at coordinate 21,352,250 of NW_023270513.1, forward strand.
TGAGGTTTTAGAGCTCGGATTCTACTCAGATCTAAATACTAATCCTAACTGTGTAATTTATTATCTTTGTGACTTTAGGCACATGACTTAATGACTGCAAAATTTGATTTCTTGGCCTGTAAAATAGGACAGTAAATTCCTATATAATAGGATTGCTGTGAGGATATAAATGAGGCAATGCATATAAAGCTCTTAGCATAGTGCCTGGCACATAATAAATGCTCATTAAATGGTAGCTAGTATTTAGGTAGAATAGACCAAACTTGCTGATCTCTGCAAGCTACTTTTTTAGCCTTTGATTCTTGCTCCAATCTATCCTGAATATTACAGCTTACAACCCTTCTCTGAAATTCTAAAATCTGAAATCTCTGAAAACAGAATTTTCTCATTCAGCCACAAAACCTGACCCAACCTGAAGCTATATATAGTGTTTATCTGTCTATCCTGTTTTGTGGAATATTCATGTTTCACTGTTAACCATGAATGCATTTGATTTAGGGTGCTACACTAGATCCTACTGGGTGTATTTTCTTATATATGGAACACATACCATATTCCTTTCTAAAATTTTACTCCGAATTCCAAAACACATCTGGCTTCAAGGGTTTCAGGTAAGAGATTGTGGACTTGTACTACCTGAAGTCATCTTTCTAAAGTACCACCTTCTCCAAGTCTGTCTCTGAATTAGGAAATCATAAGAAGTCTCAGTAGTTGTGAGACTTAAGTCCAAACTACTTCCTTTGGTTTTCAAGATTATCTTTAATCTGTCCCCACCCTACATGTTCAAAATTTAATACCCTTCAACGTCAACCCTGTATTTCATAAGGCTGCTTCCCTAAAGTAAAATAAAATGCTAATGCTGCTGCTTCTACCTTTCTTCTTGTCCCCTCTTTCTGGCTATTCAAATCCTATCCAACAATTAGGGTACTTTTTTTATAGTTTCTAAATGAAGCTACATTTATGTATTTCTTCTCTGAATTCCTATTGTACTTAATTTATTCACCAAATATTTGAGCAGGTATTACATGCCAGCTACTGTTCTAAGTGTTAGAGATCCAAAAGTGAATAAGACAGGTAAATTAAGGTCTCTGCTGTTAGGGAATTTGTTTTCTAGAAAATAGGACACAAATAAGTAAATAAGTGCACAAGATAATTTCAGTATTGGTTAATGTTGTGAAGATAATAAGATAGGACATGTGATAGTGCCGGCGGGGGCGGGGGGGGGGGTGATATACCTCCGAATCTCATAGTTTAGCATTTGTTTATGTGATTAGGTTTCACTCGAATTAGACTGTAGAGGACTTAAGGGCAGAATTAGATCTTAAACTTGTATGTGCCATAAATTGCTGGGCATATAATGGGTACTCAAACATATTGTTTGGATGAGGCATTTCTCTTTTTTTAAAACAGAGAAGGTAAAAATTAAATGTTGAGCCCCACTTGGCTAACTCATTGATCTCAGAGTATCTGTTATGTACAGGGTACTATGCTGTGTTTTGAAATATTTGTATTTGTGTAAAACTAGCTTTCATTTCTGTTGCTTTTTATTCAGACTAAAAGATGAATTTTCATGTCCATACAATTTTCCCATTTGAAATAGTTTAGTACAAAACAAATAAATGTTATTTCTACACTTACAGAAGTAGTTACTACTCTTAGAAACCTAGATTATTCCTATACTTGTTTCTGATTAATTCAGGTATTAAATGATTTCCTCCAATTCATTAGTGTGATTATTTATTTATTTATTTAATTTAATTTTATTTATTTTTTATTTATTTGAGAGAGAGAATGAGATAGAGAGAGCATGAGAGGGGGAAGGATCAAAGGGAAAAGCAGACTCCCTGCTGAGCAGGGAGCCCGATGCGGGACTCGATCCCGGGACTCCAGGATCGCGACCTGAGCCGAAGGCAGTCGCTTAACCAACTGAGCCACCCAGGCGCCTGTGATTTTTTTTTTTTTAAAGACCTAAGTGGCAAACATATATTTTCTGAATGCTTCATCCTTAGTCCTGAAGCTGAGTATGGTTGTTACACAGAAGACGCTGCTGGATTCCTATATCATAGTTCTCCTGTTGGCAGTTAAAGATTGAAGTTCATAGCAAAGCAGTTTAAGACTTTTTTATCTTGTTATGACAGTTTTATGAAATTTATCCAGTGAAGTAACATGGTCTTTTGCTTAATGGAGAAAACTGAAGCCCTATACTGCAATGTCCTGTTTGATTTCTGGTAGATACACATTTTGTTCATTATAAATTGAAAGAGCATCTTGAGAAGAAAATCCCGGAAGGAATTTTTTTCTTGTCATAAAAAATTGTGGAAAGAATTTTGTTTTGTAATAGCCAAGAGCTCCGGTGGGTTAAAATTTGAGGCTTTTGATTTGACAGTACTTCTGAGATGATGTCCCTATGGTTACAAAAATATAGAAGTATTGCTTTATTGAAATGATGAAATGGGCAGTTTGAGATGCTAACAACAACAAAGTAAGGTAGAGAATAGGAACTTAATGCCTGTTACCTCATCTCAACTACTAGGCTTTTGCCCTGCAAGGCCATGGCTCTTTAAATCTCCTTTAAATCTAGTACACTAGCAGAGGGAGAGGGACAAGCAGACCCTACGCTGAGTGTGGGGCCTGACAGGGGCTGGATCTCAGGACCTTGAGATCGTGACCTGCGCAGAAATCAAGAGTTGGACACTCAACTGACTAAGCCACCCGGGTGCCCCTACAAAAAATCTTTAAAATAAAGTATTTGAATGTCTGAACCAAATGTTCGTTTTGGATAACAGGTGATTAAATGGCCTTGAATTGCCTTGATTGGTCTTACTGGTTTATAAAGTTCAGAGTGAGTAAAAGGATCTGAAAAGTAAAAGGCAGGCCTTTGAAGAGTACTTTCTTCTGTTACTGTCACTGATCTGAATAGGTATTGGGCAGAAATTTTGTCCAGAGAAATCAAACCCTGGATAAGTGGTTGATATAGATGGCCTTACTTAAGGGCCCTATTAATCTGAAAAGTATATTGAGGTTATTTTAGGGTACTGCTCTATCAGAGCTCTCAGTATTTCTCTATTGTGATCTTTCATTAATCTCATCTTCAACTAGACTGCAAGCTCCATAAAGGAATAATGCATATTTACCTTGTTTATGATTGTATTCCTAGTACTCAGCACTGAACAGGTGCATAATAGAAGCTCAAATATTCATTCAATTGAACCGGATATGGTTTTCTTTGTCAATTTGCCCTTCTTAGCAAGAAACTTAAAGCTGGGTAAATAACTGACCCTTCATTTTTATTGTGATGGCCAACTTAATTTTTTAAAAGAGAAGAAAATAGTCAAATTGTGTGACTAAGCTTTTTAGCTGATGGTGAGACTTTTAAATTATATACAGTTTAGTTGTCCAGTTTCTGTGGGAGTCATTGCACAGTGTTTATACAACATTGTATTACCATGTAATAGGTATAAGAGTTGAATCTTTACATATTGCTGTCTTTGTTAATTTCTGCTTGATTGTGAAAATTAAAACTTAATTTTCTTGCAATAATGACTCTTGTATTTCTATCAGCCATTTCTCTTAAGGGGTTGAGACTCTAGAGTGATACTTTTATAATTATACAATACTCATAATACTGTACTAAGTTATATTTAATATAACTGATCACAAATGAAGTTTAATAAACTCTAATTGCTTGACTAAGTGCAAGCTTATTGCTTTTCCAGAGTTGATTTTAATGGAAATATATGGTCACTATACTTATTGGTACAATATGCCCTCAGCCTAATGACTATTACCATTCGTTTTGCACAGTAAGAGCTTACTAAAATGACTTTAATCAGTGCTTTTAATTCAGGGGTGTGACTCTAATAAAGGTTTTTTTTTGGTCATTTTTGCTTAAAAATTTTTAACTGTATAATAGTAGCTCTATAGTTTGTACACAGGGGTAAAATCTATGTCTGCTTACATGTCATGTGAGAGAGAGATGGATGTACCTATATAAATTACATTAAGGTAAATTTTGAGAGCTTGTCCCTATAGAACATCATTATGAATGAAAAAAAAATTTAGGATAATTTTTTTAAAGATTTTATTTATTTATTTATTTGACAGAGAGAGCACAAGCAGGGAGAGCGGCAGGCAGAGGGAGAGGAAGAAGCAGGCTCCCAGCTGAGTAGGGAGCCTGACTCGGGGCTCGGTCCCAGGACCCTTGGGATCATGACCTGAGCTAAAGGCAGATGTTTAACTAACTGAGCCACCCAGGTGCCCTAGGATAATCTTTAAATTTTTTTAGTTGAGTATAGTTGACACACAATGTTACATTAGTTTCAGGTATACAACATAGTGATTCAATTTCTTTATTCATTATGTTATGCTCACCACAAGTATAGATGAAAATGTATCTTAATACAACCATTTAAAAATATGTTTTAAAGTTTAGTTTACATAAAAATGACTGCTTAATCTTGTCAAACAGCTCTTAATAGTTCCCTGAACTGTTTCTTTTAGTGGTGTCTGTTTTTGTGCCAGTACCATACTGTCTTGATGATGACAGCTTTGTAATAGAGCTGGAAGTACGGAATTGTGATGCCGCCAGCTTTGCTTTTCTTTTTCAACATTCCTCTGGCTATGCGGGGTCTTTTCTGGTTCCATACAAATTTTAGGATTATTTGTTCCATTTCTTGGAAAAAAGTGGATGGTATTTTGATGGGGATTGCATTGAATGTGTAGATTGCTCTAGGTAGCATTGACATCTTCACAATATTTGTTCTTCCAATCCATGAGCATGGAACGTTTTTCCATTTCTTTGTGTCTTCCTCAATTTCTTTCATGAGTATTTTATAGTTTTCTGAGTACAAATCCTTTGCCTCTTTGTTAGATTTCTTCCTAGGTATCTTATGGTTTTGGGTGCAATTGTAAATGGGATCAACTCCTTAATTTCTCTTTCTTCTGTCTTGTTGTTGGTGTATAGGAATGCCACTGATCTCTGTGCATTGATTTTATATCCTGCCACACTACTGAATTCCTGTGTGAGTTCTAGCAGTTTTGGGGTGGAGTCTTTGGGGTTTTCCACATAAAGTATCATATCATCTGCAAAGAGTGAGAGTTTGAATTCTTCTTTGCCAATTTGGATGCCTTTGATTTCTTTTTGTTGTCTGATTGCTGTGGCTAGGACTTCTAATACTATGTTGAATAGCAGTGGTGATAGTGGACATCCCTGCCATGTTCCTGACCTTAGGGGGGAAACTCTCAGTTTTTCCCCATTGAGAATGATATTCGCTGTAGATTTTTCATAGATGGCTTTTATGATATTGAGGTATGTACCCTCTATCCCTATAATCTGAAGAGTTTTGATCAAGAAAGGATGCTGCACTTTGTCAAAAGCTTTTTCTGCATCTATTGAGAGGATCATATGATTCTTGTTCTTTCTTTTGTTAATGTATTGTATCATGTTGATTGATTTGTGGATGTTGAACCAACCTTGCAGCCTAGGAATAAATCCCACTTGGTCGTGGTGAATAATCCTTTTAATGTACTGTTGGATCCTATTGGCTAGTATTTTGGTGAGAATTTTTGCATCCGTGTTCATCAAGGATATTGGTCTGTAATTCTCCTTTTTGATGGGGTCTTTGTCTGGTTTGGGGATCAAGGTAATGCTGGCCTCATAAAATGAGTTTGGAAGTTTTCCTTCCATTTCTATTTTTTGGAACAGTTTCAGAAGAATAGGTATTAATTCTTCTTGAAATGTTTGGTAGAATTCCCCTGGGAAGCCATCTGGCCCTGGGCTTTTGTTTGTTGGGAGGTTTTTGATGACTGCTTCAATTTCCTTAGTGGTTATCGGTCTGTTCAGGTTTTCTATTTCTTCCTGGTTCAGTTTTGGTGGTTGATATATTTCTAGGAATGCATCCATTTCTTCCAGGTTATCTAATTTGCTGGCATACAGATGCTCATAATATGTTCTTATAATTGTTTGTATTCTTTGGTGTTGGTTGTGATCTCTCCTCTTTCATTCCTTATTTTGTTGATTTGGGTCATTTCTCTTCTCTTTTTGATAAGTCTGGCCAGGGGTTTATCAATCTTGTTAATTCTTTCAAAGAACCAGCTCCTAGTTTCGTTGATCTGTTCTACTGTTCTTTGGGTTTCTGTTTCATTGATTTCTGCTCTGATCTTTATTATTTCTCTCCTCCTGCTGGGTTTAGGCTTTATTTGCTGTTCTTTCTCCAGCTCCTTTAGGTGTAGGGTTAGGTTGTGTATTTGAGACCTTTCTTGTTTCTTGAGAAAGGCTTGTATTGCTATATACTTTCCTCTCAGGACTGCCTTTGCTGCATCCCAAAGATTTGGAACAGTTGTGTTTTCATTTTCATTTGTTTCCATGAATTTTTTAAATTCTTCTTTAATTTCCTGGTTGACCCATTCATTCTTTAGTAGGATGCTCTTTAGCCTCCATGTATTTGAGTTCTTTCCGGAGAACTGTTGGAAAGTTTTGAGCAAAGGAGTAACATAATCTGAATTTGGTTTTACCAGTATCACTTTGATATGTTCAAAATTAACTAGGATGGTAAAGGTGGAAGCAGGGGACAGACAGGCTAGGATGTTACTATAGAAATCTAGGTAAGAGGTGATGATGGTTTGGGCTGGATCTTTGCTTTAAGATTACTTTGGCAATGAGGAGAGAATGGAAATGGAGGTAATTACTAGGAGGCTGTTTCCAGGGATTAGAATCTAAAATGGAATAGTTTGTATGCAAATGAAGAAGAAATTGCAGAACATATACTGTGGGACTTAACAACTGCTTGGCTATAGGTAATGAAGGAGTGACATGGAAGTCTTAAACCTGGATAAATGGAATGTGGATATTACCATTAACATAAATGTTGCTTACCCTCCTTTTTGAAAGTCTGTTCTGATCCTCTGAAACAGCATTTTTACCCCTTTGTGCTCATGTATTTCCATTGGTTATAATAGAACTCACTTTTCCTCCTGCCGTCCTCCTTGAAAGCTTAGAGAAATGGTTTGACTCTTAGAATTGTGGCAGTATTAAGTAATTAGGAAGGTAAAATTTAAGAATTCTTTTCCATATACATTTTATGTGGATTATAACCAATTAGCCACATGTGAGTTCAGTAGATTACATGTAAGACATGTAATCTTGGCAAGGACTTTGGGTGCCAGGGAATGCTCTTTGGTAAGATGCTTGACTTCCTGGGTAATGATGGAAAAAGGCAGTTACTTAAACGGGATATCTGTGAATTTGAGATTACCATGAACTGTTTCAATTCAGTAATTCAATCTTAATATACTAGATCTTGATTATACTAACTGAAAAGTTTATATGTTGACTGAGAGTTAGTGTGTAGTCATAACCAGATAGATCTATGGTCCGGGCAGGTAACTTAGCTTCAGTTTCATAATTTGTAAAATGAGAGGTTTTGACCAGATCATCTTAAATTCCTTCCAACTTTAATATTCTCTAACTCTGTACTGTGAGATTAAGTATGGACAAAAAAGTTAATTTCAGAAAAACAAGTGGGGTTAGAGAAGAAAACTCAAATTTCTTCCCATAAGATGAGGTAGAAATATAACTAGCAATACTTTTTTTCTTGTTTCTGTCCCCCCTGACCAAACTGTCACCATACATTCAATTGAGATAAAAATTTAAAGCATTCTAGACATATTTGTACCTTAAGCTAGATAATTTGACTGAATCAAATTATATTTTCCCTTTACATTCTCACTTTGAAGATACAGATGTGTCTTTGAGTTTATATCTCCAAAGGATAGAAAGAAAAGAAGTAATTGCTTGAAGAACTGTATAATCTGCCTACTAAAACAACAGGTGGACCGGTACATATCTGGATGGTGGCATGGCATCTGAGAATTTGACATTTCTCACTCTGATTTTACATTACAGGCAATCATGAAGCTTGCCATTGTACATAAAGATTTTCTTTAACTCAGTATGAATATTAAAGAGGAAATATGTAGAGATAGTCCTGTGTGAATTAATCTCTATTAAAATGGCTTCAGTTCTGATGTGAATATTCACCCTTCTTTTTCTCTAGGCAATAAAATTTGATTGGGGTGTGAAGACATAGTACAAAAATGTAGAAGTATAGGTTTCTGAGGGAATCAATGGATTAAAATTAGAAAAAGAACTATACTTATAATAGTGTATTTGTCCCAGCTGATCCAGAGGAGAATGATCCTTTACAGCATTTGGTTGGTGGTGTTTGAAGACAATTTCATGAGATCCTGAGACCAAATAATTTTCACTTACTTAGAACTCATAATGAATTCTCCTTACCAGTGAGATGACCACATTTTTCTTAGTAAAAAGGGTTGTGAGCAAGCTTGACAAAGTTGATGCACATCATTCAGCTTCTGTTGTAAGACATAAATGCATAGGATGTGGCAGAAAGATTAATTTCAATTCTTAACTGGTGACTTTTAAAAATCTCTTTCCTTCCTAATCAAAATTTTTATTAGTATTGCAGCATATTTATAATATAATACCTGCCCTTCATGCTGATCATATGTTATTATAAGATCTTGAATTACCTTCTCAATCATGGAAGATTACTAAATTATTATTACTTTGCTTTATTGTAATATTGCTTTATTACTTTAGTATTGCTGTACTCTAATCAAATAGTGGTGCCCATTTTGACGTGTGGTAGTTTTTATTAACCACTGTATTTTATTAACTAAGATATACCATTTTAAGTGCTTCGCAGCATTAGAAGTAGAAAACCACATGCAAAAAACAAGTGTTGGAATTTTTGAGAAATGGACATATGTTAACAGAATCTGTTAATTCAATTTTATCTAGAATATTTATAAAGATGTCCTTTATCAGATGTAACTGAATTCTAGATTCAGCTGTTTCATTTTATTTCATTAATATTAAATGTGACATTTTTCCTATTTTTAAAAATTTATTTTAAAAGGTGATTCATTCTAAAACTTTGAAAAAACTTGAAAGGGCTTATGACTTTGCTATATCTTTTCTCATGTTTGAGCACTATGGTGATGATGTCTGATCCAAATCTGACTTGGGGACCTTGCTAGTCATCTTTAAAAACAAATAGCACCGAATTCAATAAATCACTATCAACTTAAAAAAAAAAACAAAACAAATAGACACACCCATCCAAATCTTCATTTTTAATCCTTAAAGAGTTTTTTTCCTTTTGTAAAGAACGTATGTGGTTATATATTTAAACTTTTGATAATTCTTTTTGATTAGTTATAATTAATAAAATAAATGGGTATCAGTTATTAATTTGTATGATCTATGAATTTCTCTTATCTGACAGGTATTCTTTTTTTTCCTTTTGGTTTTAATAGAACATTCAAATAAAAACTTTGGCAGATGATGTGGTAAGGTCTTAGTAGCATGTTGTTATGTTACTTATGCATGTTGCCTATTTTACTAAAGTGGGTGGACATTAAAGCATTGATATATGTAAGATATAAAATATCTATATCTAGATGTTTACAAAGTACAGTATAATGGAAGATTTGTCAAGAGAGTGACTTTTCTTTTTATGGCTATTAAAGAATTATATGAGAGCTAAATAAAATTTTGATATTATCCTGATATATACCTTAACCAAAATTTTTTTTGTATATAAATCTAACTCTGGAAAATACAGATTTTTTCTTTTTTGATAGCCAAGTAAACTGTGACTAAGTAAAAGATTAATATCAGTATTGGGGGAAATTAATTTAAAGTAGAAAGGAAGCTAAGTTTATCATGTTAGATATGTGCTTTTAAATTTAATATTCTTAAATATTTTGAGCTGAGGCTATCATAGTAAAACTTATTAAAAGTTATGGGCTTAACATTTAATTAAGTGTGCCCTTTTATAGCTAAACTTTTAAAATACAGTATTTTAAGCAGTGTCAATTTTTTTCTTTGTGAAATTACAAATAATGTAAAATATTGGTGATTCAAGGAGGTGAAAGCGTATAGCTTAACTTCATTTTCTTATCAAGTTATTGCTGAAAGCAGAAGCCTATTTTCTAGATAGAAATGAAGGGCATAGTGGAAGATCAAGTATATATGTAAATAATGCTACTCAGTAAAAAGCTTGCACTACAAAAGTGACATGAAGGGACAGGAACAGAGATTCATTGATTTAATGGTCGATTGCATATTTAAGTGCTTTTATGTCCACCATATTTTTTAGTGAAATTCGACTGTTGGATATTACTCAAGCTTATTTGGGATTACTTTATATTTTTCTTGAGTTGTTTGAAAATACATATCTAAACCAACTTAATTTCCCTCAAAGAGTTAAAAGAAAATTGGAATATAGTTCAAGATAATTTGAAGAAATGAATCTTAATGTGAACAGTGGGATGGGAACCAGGGACTTATAAATTTAGAGAGTCATTTTTTCTGTGAAATGAGAGAGTTGGTTTAGATGATTTTTCAAATTTCTTCCCAGCTCTAAAACACTGTGATTTATATAATCTCTTTGTAGGAAACCATGTACTAAAATAATTTTTGTAATCCTAAATAAGCTACATAAAACTCATATTTCTTTCAAAGTACAGCTTTCAATTAAAAAAAAAAGTGTTTTTTGAATCAAAATGAAAAGTATGTTCTTTTAATGGGAAGGGAGTCAACAGAAATTTATGTAAATTGCTGTAATAACTTCTGTGATACAATTTGTATTGTTGAAACAGTTTATAAGGACTCAGTAACATGGCAGTGAAGATTACTGTCCTCGCATCTAACGTGTGCTTGTTTAACATGAGTTGATGGTATGCATGTGCTTTCTAACAGAAACCAGAATAAAACTGAGTTACATTCAGTTTTATGGACATTACTAATTTTTGAGGTCTAATGTTTTGTGGTTTAAAACAGATTGGGGTGTTTACATGTACCTGCAGTCATTAACACACTTTATGTGAAATAGCAAGCTAATTATTAGAGATTATGCTAAGTATTAGAGATTGTACATGGAATCAAAGTTTCAGAGTCAATATCCATAAAACATCAAGTTCTTCATAATAGTATTTGTAGGAATAAGCTATTCCTATGTATGTTAACATTGCCATTAAATGGAAAAGGTGATGTCTTGTTATCCCCAGTTTCTAGGGAAAAAAAGCAAGGGACATAATAGTAACATCAACAATAATAATAAATAGCAGCTAAGTGCACTAAACATATCAACTTATTTAAATCTCAGAATAACTCTGTGGTATAGGTAATATCATTATTTAACATATATTAACTTGTTATCTGTATTTTAAAGACTATTTATTTATTTTAGAGAAAGAGAGAGAAAGAGAGAGAAAGAATCTCAAGTGGACTCCACACTGAGCATAGAGCCCTTCATGGGGCTTGATCTCATGACCCCTAGATGATGACCTGAGCCGAAATCAAGAGTTGGACACTTAACCGAAAGAGCCACTAGGCGCCCATTGTTATCCATATTTTAGAGATTAGGAAACAGAACGCACGTAATTTGCACAGGGTTCCTCAGCTAGGAAAGGGCAGATTCAAACCCAGGCAGTGTGGCTTCAGAGTCTATGTTCTTAACCATTATACTCAACCACTATGTGACAAAGTACATAGATACTTGTCACAATTTTTGGCGCTTTGAAGAGTGAAACATTACTGTAATTTCCCCCTTAGAATTGAATATTGGGGCTCTTTTTTTTTTTTTTAATTTATTTTTTATTCTTATGTTAATCCCCATACATTACATCATTAGTTTTAGATGAAGTGTTCCATGATTCATTGTTTGTGCACAACACCCAGTGCTCCATGCAGAATGTGCCCTCCTCAATACCCACCACCAGGCTAAACCCATCCTCCCACCCCCCTCCCCTCTAGAACCCTGTTTGTTTTTCAGAGTCCATCGCCTCTCATGGTTCGTCTACTATTGGGGCTCTTTTTATTTCCTTTCTTTATTTCTCATAGTTCAAAAGTTGCCACCAAAGCTACATTTTCCCTTAAACAACCACATGACTTTGATGCAGGACTTTTTTTTACCTACTTACTGTATAAAACAGAAATAAGAAGGGACTAAGGTTTACTTTTGAGGAATACTTTTCACACCTCAGACTGGAGACTGAAGAACTACTACAAGTTTAAAAAATTGTACAATCTCTAACTGGAGCTTGTTGCTTAAAATAAGAGTTTGTCAAAAGACAATAATGATATATATTATACTAAGTGCCATTTTGATGTTTCAGTACTTTGTATTTGTGATTCTGGGTTTCTCTCTTAGAGTTTCTTACTTTTTTCTTTGTAGCGTGACCGAATTACAAGTTTTAGAAAATCTACTGTCAAAAAAGAAAAACCTCTTATTCAACATCCTATTGATTCTCAAGTTGCAATGAGTGAGTTTCCAGCAGCTCAGCCATTATATGATGAACGATCTTTGAATTTGTCAGAAAAGGAAGTACTGGATCTCTTTGAAAAAATGATGGTAAGTTAGACCCCTACTTTTGTTGTAATTTTAAAATTTGTGTGTCCAAAGTAGCATGGGGTTTTAAGTAGGTATGTTTTTATGGACTGTTTTTTTTTTAAAGATTTTATTTATTTATTTGACAGAGAGCCAGCGAGAGAGGGAACACAAGTGGGGGAGTGGGAGAGGGAGAAGCAGGCTTCCCACTGAGCAGAGAGTCTGATGCAGGGCTCGATCCTAGGACCCCCAGATCGATGCCCTGAGCCGAAGGCAGATGCTTAATGACTGAGCCACCCAGGTGCTCCTGGACTGTGTTTATATCATGTAAAAGAGACCAGAAGCCTGTTGATACAACAGAACTATTTTCAGAAGTATCTGTTTTTTGAACAAAACATCCTAACCTATTACTTCTATAGTGAGCTCCAGAAAGCAGGGGCTCTCTTATTTATTTGGGTTCTCTAGTATTTTGTAATCTCTGGCACATTGAATCAATTTTTTAATTAATTTGTGTTTCTGTTTCTGTGAAGTAAAACAGGCTAAATTTCACTTTGCTGAAAACAACACAAGGTATCTTGTTGGGTATATGAAATAGAGTTGGGAAGACAGAGGGTAAAACAAAAACAAAAACATAGAGGAGAAACAATGCCTGGGAAGAGAAGATGGCAGTGGAGTAGGAGGACCCTAGACTTAACTCGTTCCATGAACACAAGTAGATAACTATCAAATCATTCTTAATACCTCAGAAATCAACCTGAAGGCTGACAGAACAAACTCCACAAATAAAGGGAGAGAAGAAGCCACATCAAAGAAGGTAGGAAGTGCAGAGATGTGGTTTAGGGGGAAAATGGATCAAAGCTACTGAGGAGGGGAGGGAACTCTGGTCTGGAGAAGGGCTAGAGAGAGAGAGAAAGAGAAGCACATGGGGGGATGTACATGGAGAATGTTTCCCCAAAGCTATTGGCTTTGGAAAACAAGAGGGGCTGAATTTCATGAGTTCTTGCAACCAGTAGGGATTAAAGCCTGGAGTTTTGGAAAGTGAGCAAGCTTGGCTGGGATAGAGCCCTGAGGGCACCACCCTGCTCCTGGAGAGAAGGCAGGCAAACAACCCAAGGACAGATGGCGTGGAAACAGCGATCTGAAGAGCACCTGGAATGCATGCGGATTATTCGCTATCTCCTGAGCTTGTCCCTGAGAGGCAGCATTCACTGAGCTACCTCTCTGGGAACAAAGGAGCTGGCTGGAGCCATTCCCCTCCCCCACACATAAGACCGTAAAAAGTGAACCAACTGCTGGAAGCAGCACAGCACCAACACTGGCTGCATAATTTGCTTACACCAGCATAAACTTCTGACCTCACCACATTTCCTGACCAGAGAGTTTTGCAGGGCCTCAGTTCCAGTGGAGGTGGTGACTCACTTCACAAGCAGACCAGAGCACACCTGGTTAAACTTGCCACATTCAGGCCAGGGACCAACACTGCCCACAGCAGGCAAGGAGAGCTTTTGGAGAATACTGGCCTGAGGGATAGAGCAGCCCCAAAACAACAGCAGAGTAGATGCAGCACATACCATAGACATTCCCTGAAGCTTCAAGCCTTGGGCACTACATGACCTCTTCTTCATAAGGCGGTTACTTTCAGGAGGAGGAGACATAACTGGCTTTTTTAACAGGAAGAAGACAGAGACTTAGAGAAAATGCAAAGATGAAGGAATTTATCCCAAATGAAAGAACAAGATAAGGTCTCGGCTACAAATCTAAGTGAAGCAGATACAAGTAACATGCTTGATGGAGAATTTAAAGCAGCAATCATAAGGATACTCACTGGGATTGAGAAAAGAATAGAAGACATCGGTGACAGCCTTACCACAGAGATAAAACATCTTAATTGACCTAGCAGTAGCAATTGAGACAGTTGATCATTCTCTCCAATTTGAAATGATTCCCCCCTCCCATACCCCCCAACATTGATTGGGTTTTCCTCCTGCTTCTTTGGCAGCTTCTTTTCAGTCTTCTTTGCTGATTCCTTTTCATGTTCTTAACCTTTAAAGTAGAGGCCCAGGAATCAGTGCTTAGACATCTTTTCCTCTCTACGTTATCTTCTTTGGTAATTACAACCAATACTGTGCTTTTAAATCCCATTTGTGTGCTCACAATTCTCAAATTTACCTCCATCTTAGTCCTCATGTCTGAACTCTAGACTCATATATCAATTCGAAATCAACATATCCATCTGTCCAGTTACTCAGGCCAAAATCTTTGGAATTGTCTTTGACTATTTTTTTTCTTACCTTTAATTCATTTTGTAACCCATTAACTCTTCATTCAAAGTAATTCAAATTCATTTTGTAACCCATTAACTCTTCATTCAAAGCTTGGAATAGCTGACCATTTCTTAACTACCTTGACTGTTCCCACACTAGTTGAAATCTTAACCTGGGCTGCCACAATAGTGGTAGGACTATAGGACTACTACTATTAATTGATTTCCATGTTTCACCGTGACCCTCTACAGTATATTTTCAATAGACAAGTATTATCCATTTAAATCCTGAACAATATCATATCAGTTGGCTTATCAGATCTCTCCCATGGCTCCCATTTCACTTGGTGTACAAAAGTCAGTACACTTATAATAGCCTATAAGGCCCTATATGATCTGATCCCTACCTTACCTCTTCAATATCTTTCTGTGCTACTCTCCCCATTTGCTCACTCTGTATCAGAGATGCACCTGCCTTTTTCCTAATTGTAGCCCTAGGAAAACAATGATTCTTGGTAGTTTCTAAATTTTTCAATTTGTGTACAGTGTTTATAGTGTTTTAACACTTTTTATAACATTTCTGTTTTGTGGTTTGAATATTCTAATGTTTATTGAGAATATTATCACTTTCCTCTTTAAATGCGTGTTTTTTTAAAAAAGATTTGTGGATTCATAAATGTGATTTAAAGAGGTACAACTTAGAGCCACGTTTTCTCTATTGGGAATTTTTCTTTCCATGGGGAATTTCAGAATAGGAAGTTAGATAAATATGATTTGATTAAAAGTAACCAAAAGATCAATAAATATTTTTTAAGGATTGTATCTCTTCTTTGAGAGAAGTCTACTTGTACATTGAACATTATGTATTTTCTGTTATCTTTAGTTTGACCATAATTAATTTATAGTGAAGAAGTTATTTTATGAATTATCATAGCTTTCACTTACTATGCACTTACTGGCCAGGCATGTAACTAAATAGTTTATACGTGTTATTTCAGTTGATCCTTATGAAAATGCCACAAAGTAGGCAACATATTCCATTTTTAGATAAGGAAATTGAAGCTAAGAGAGAGTCTGAACAAATTGGTTCTGTAACTTGCCTAAGCTGGTAAGTGGCTGAGCTGGAACATAAATTTAGGTACATAAAAATGTAAAAAAATGGCATTTTTGTAGCATCTATCTTTTTTAAAAAAGATTTTATTTATTTATTTGAGAGAGCGAGAGAGAGAGAGCACAAGCAGGAGGAATGGCAAAGGGAGAGGGAGAAGCAGGCTTCCCGCGGAGCAGGGAGCCCAATGCGGGGCTCGATCCCAGGACCCTAGGATCATGACCTGAGCTGAAGGCAGATGCTTTATCAACTGAGCCATCCAAGTGCACCTTGTAGCACCTATCTTTAATAATGTTTCATTTAAGCTAAATATAAAATTAATACATTTTCCTTGTACATATACTCAGTGGAAGTAGAAGGCAACTCAGAAGTATATTGGTTAGTAGGCAAAGCCAGTTTGGGATGGATTATTTCCTACTGATGATGCAAAGTTGTCTGTAATCTCTTTTTACAAAGCATCAGTTGAAAAGAAAGGCTGAAAATTTATAATGGAAAACTGTTAAAATGCCATTATCTAAATTGATTGGGAGAAGACACTTAAGTGGTTCTGTTTCTAAAAGACAAGTAGATTTCCCAGCATGAAATTTCTTTTATTTGACTCTGTAGGTGTCCTTTCTTGTAAAAATAAAGTAATAGATGTTCTTGTCCTACTTGATGGCCATTATGATACTCTTGTTTTTCTTGATTCTCACCTTTTATTGTGCTATTTCTGTTGATTGGCTTTTTTACACTTTGGTGAACTACAAATAAACATTTAGGCCATTTGACCTAAACACTCAATATGTGTTTTAGGATACATACCAAGGTATAAAATATTCTCAAAAATTGTACAAAATAGCACAACATTATACACAGTAATCATTTATGAGATGCTTGATAAGAAATAAGTTACCTTAAAGCTGCTGGTAAAATTTATTATTTGGAATTTCTGGGTAATGATGTATTTTGGTAAGACTTTTGGTGAAAAGCTTAAATAATGAAAGGTAGTAATTCAAATATAATCCTATCTTACTTGATAATTGAAACTCTTGTTATGCTTGAGGATCATATCTCTCAACAGCAGTTCTCACTGTACTGGCTTGTAAATGGATATTAGGGGATATTGGGTTAAATCTGGAATTACTATAGGACATAATTTTTTAAGTACTAACTCTGATTACTATAACTCTTAGTTCATTACTAATAGCTTGTTTTAAAAATCACTTGACTCTTTATTGCTAAGTAAAATCATGCAACAAGTTCAGTTAGCTGAAAGATCTGAGTGGTTGGATTTTACTAGTGTATTCATAAATTACTAACGTTCTATTGATTCTGATATCTGTTTTATGCATTGGTATGTCACTTTTCATATTGTAGATATTCAGTGAAACAATTATAGACGGATCTTTTGCCTAATGGTATCAATGGCTATTGCTGACAGATTTTAAAGCTCCAAATTTGAAAGTTTTAGATGATTATTTTATGAAGCACATGCCCTTTATTAGCAGCCTGTCTGCAATAGTTTATAAGACTGAATTTTGTACTTAAGAGTATAGTCACTGAGTATTAATTGAAAATTAGGAAGCATTTCTATTAAAACTTTCAAGAATGAAAAACACTTGTTTTTATATGATTTTTATAATTAGCAGCAGGAGTAAATTATGCTTGCTCTTTAAGATTCTTGTTCCCCTCCTCTGCCCAGAGTCATATTTTCAAATGTTTCACAAGTGGGTAAAGGTAGTGGGACCAAAACAGCAATACTGCTACATTTTTTTTTTTTTTTTGCTGACTGTAAAAGATGACTGAACTATAGTAGTATTACATATCATCTTTAACCCAGAATTCAAATTTGAATGAGATTCATATTTGTAACCTTTTTCATGTTAATCAGAAGCATTTTGTATTGCTTCTAATTAGATTGGTGAAATGTCTCCTCCTTTCCACTTTAAGTAAATTGATACTGGTGTAATTGAATAATTATTCAATATCCTAAGTTTCATGGCCTTTGAGCTTACCATGGCCTTTGAGAATAACTGAACTGGTTTTTGCACACTGAATATACTGCCTAAGGACTATTAAATATTTAGTAGTGGTAACTTGTTTTTATACAAACTGAATTAATGGCAGTTAGAACAAGGAGAGAGATATGTCTGGATACTTGTGTTTCCTTTTGAGTATTATTACTCTTTTGTATGCAGTTCTTTTTGGGGGAGTCGAGGGAGAGGGGGTTTCCATTTTAAGCTTAAAAAATAGACATATCGAGACTTCTTGGAAACTCAAGTTGGAATTTGATTTCTATTAGCTAGCAGAAGGATCTATTGAGTGGAAGTCCGGCTTACATTGGTGACATTGGATTCATATAGATCTGTTCTAACATAGATAATTAAATAGTTTTGTCATATGCAAAAGATGAGACTAGTAATGATTTTTGATTAATTTGTAGGCACACTTCATTTCAACCTCATTTTAATATGATTCCACATGCAAATTTGTTTTGTACTTTGTTACTATTCAGCAATTTATATTAATATATTTTGCATTTTTGGCATATTTTAATGATAGTATAGTTATATGCAATAAATACTAAATTATCCCATATTCTATCTGCTAGGACTGCCATAAATAATCCCGAAGCTTTTTAGTTTTTGTTCTCTCACTTTTGGCTTTCATCAATTTAGTGAGAATATGTGACTTTGGACCCCAGGTGTTGTACTTTAACCCAAGTGTACTTGTTCTCCCCTGACTCTCCTGGGTTTCTTTATTATCCAACATTAGTCTTAGGAGTTGGTTAGCTTGGATGAGAACCTTTTACTGCTGTCAGCATTAGTAATTTGAATTAATAGTTAAATTACCATAAAATATAGGTAAACTAAATCTTAAAAATCTATAATAAGCTGTGGAAATAGTTTTCAGAAATGATTAGAAATTGTTCAGATCACATATTTTCCATTGGTTACATTTACATTTCCAGTGTCCTTACTGTACATTAGACTGAGAGAACACCAGCATCATCTAGATAATATATTTTATTTTCTTACATAGATTGTAAGAAAAGCTTGTAAAGGAGGAGCAAAACTTATCCAGTAAATAGGTCTAAAAGTTAACTAAGGGGTACCTGGGTGGCTCAGTCAGTTAAGTGTCCAACTCTTGATTTTGAATCAGGTCATGAATGATCTCAGGTTCGTAAGATTGAGCCCTGCGTCAGGCTCCGTGCTCAGCACAGAGTTTGCTTGAGATTCTCTCTCCCCTTTTCCCTCTGCCCCTCTTTATTTATAAATAAATAAAATCTTTTTTTTAAAAAGGTAACTAAATCTGAGTCACTTTTAAATTTCCTTACCAAATATGATTTTCACCAAAGGTTCGCAACTGAGTAGTAGGGTAGGAGTCCCACAAAGAAGAATTAAAGGAGCTAGGGTTTGCAAATTTATCCGGTTGTAGCTGGTAAACTTCACAATTTACTGCCTCTGTTCTTGGTTTGTACATAGAAATGTTTTCCAAAATATATTTTTTGTTTGAAAGGTTCCACTAGTATTTCTTGCCATGAATGTATTTCCACAGTGATTTTTTTTTTGAAAGATTTTATTTATTTGAGAGAGTGAGCGAGAGAGAGCATGAGTGGGGGGAGGGGCAAGAGGGAGAGGGAGAAGCAGACTCCCCGCTGAGCAGGGAGCCCGATGTGGGTCTTGATCCCAGGACCCTGAGACGATGACCTGAGCTGAAGGCAGACGATTAACCAACTGAGCCATCTAGGCGCCCCCACAACCATTTTTTTTTATATGTGTAGTATGCCAGGTTGTTACATGCTGGAGGTACAAAGATGAATGCAATACCTCTACTGCCCATGTAGAGTTTAGTCAGGGAGAGAAGAAAATAAAAAAATGTTTTCAATAGTAGTAGGACAGCTGTGAATAGGCACTGCGGGCACTTAACCCTGTGCAGGAGCTCAGGGAGGAAACAGGGAAGACCTGAATATTCTATGAAACCCCATGTCACTTACGAATTTTCAGTATTTTTTGGCATTAAAGCATTCTCAGAGCTTGAACAATTTAGTTTATCAAGGTCCAATGCCTTCTGTATGCCAGGTACTGTTCTAAGCTCTGAGGAAGAAAGAGCGGAGAGGAACTCCAGGGAATCTCTTGCTGTCAAGAAGCTTATGTTCTGATAGGGGTGATAGAGCAGGACATAATGTGAAATTGTGAAATAGAAAATGGAGAAGTTTATTTGACAACTCTCTACTGAATGCCAGATACTTTGTTAGGTCCAGGAAAACATAAAGATGACAAATACACTATCCCTGCCTCTAGGATTTTATTTTGTATGGCTCAAAAGGTAAGAATAGTTTGAAAAAAAGTTTTAACCTTATATTTTTAAATTGCTGAAAAAAAAATCAAAAGATTGTTTTAGGGCACATGAAAATTATATGAAATTCAGTGTTTATAAATATTTTTGAATATTTAATACAATATTTAATACAATATTTAATAAACAAATGCAGGCATTTGTTTATATGTCATTCCTGGCTCCTTTTGTGTTACAATTGCAGAGTTGAATTGTGATAAAGACCCTGTGACCCACAAAGCCTAAAACATTTACTGTCTGGCCCTTTATAGAAAAGGTTTGTCAACCTCTGCATTAGTGTAATAGTCTATAAACTTCTTGATTTACTGTCCTGTTAGAAAAATATGTATGTTTGAGCAAGTAACCCCCAGGTATTTTATTTAAAAAAAAATTTTTTTTTAAAAGATTTTTATTTATTTATTTAAGAGAGAATGAGATAGAGAGAGAGCATGAGATGGGGGAGGGTCAGAGGGAGAAGCAGGCTCCCTGCCGAGCAGGGAGCCCGATGCGGGACTCGATCCCGGGACTCCAGGATTATGACCTGAGCTGAAGGCAGTCACTTAACCAACTGAGCCACCCAGGCGCCCCTTATTTAAAAATTTTATACATATATGTATGTATATTAGTATACTATGTCTGTTGTAAAATATAGACATAATAACGAGAAAAACATGAACAAGATTTTAAAATGATTTATTTATTTTTATTTTTTTAAAGATTTTATTTATTTGACAGGAGACAGCAAGAGAGGGAACACAAGCAGGGGGAGTGGGAGAGGGAGGAGCAGGCTTCCCGCCAAGGAGGGAGCCCGATGCGGGGCTCAATCCCAGGACCCTGGGATCATGACCTGAGCTGAAGGCAGACGCTTAAAGACTGAGTCACCCAGGCACCCCTAAAATGATTTAAAATTTTATTTATTAATGGTACAAAAGCCTTTGCTGTTATGATTAACTTTTTAGTGAGAGCAGTGTCATTGTTTCATTATTTTTTATGTCTTACTTTTAAAAAGGCAGTAATTAGAAGGTTTAGTTCCAGATTCATTTCATTTAGTTATTTGGTTTAATGTCTGTTATAGTTGAAACATAAATCTGAAAGAAATATGTAGGTCCAAGTGGAACAAGAACATCGTTAGCAACGCTTACTAAATCATAGTATTAACTTTTCTCCGTCCAATCTATGAATCAAGCAAAGGTTTTCTGCTGAACCATGGCTAGTAAACTTCCATCTTCCTTGATGACAGTTCTTCTAACTAATTTGGAGTGTTGCATTTTTATATTTTTAAATAAATGGATCAAAATTTGCTTTAAAAAATGGGCCTCAACTAATTTCGTAAGGGTCATGAACTCTTTGCATTTTTACTTCCACATCCATAATGTGGAGACCCTCACCTCCATGTTTGATCTACTCATGTCTATTCACATTGCATCTAATGCCAGGAAGGAGGAGAAAGAGGTGAGTCATGCAATGGTGAAGGAAACTGACAGGGAAGTTGGGTCTGCCAATGTGTTTATTTTTTTTAATGAAGTTTATTTGAAAAGCAGTTACTTTCTTACTAATCCTAAACTTTGAAGGGATTACTAGTTTTTTGTGAATGAAGAATGCCTGTCATGCTAAATTTCAGCAGTTTTTAAATATTTTATCGAGATAACCAGAAATATCTGGTATAGTATGTTTTCATGCCCACTTCCTATCTCATTTCAAGATATAAATATTCTATATTCCTTGAAATATCTTGCTTTAATTAAAAAGAACTACATTCTTGACTCTGTAGCACCTTGTGTACTTTGGTTTCAATTTCTTTCTTAGAATGGCTTAAATTTTACATGTGGGGTGACCTTATTCAGGAATCCTTCCCACTTAACAGTTTTTTCATAAAACATCTTTTTTTAAGTAAATCATTTATATTGGTAATATGTTTTTTTTGTTCCATTAGTGACTCAAAGAAAAGTAGTTTCTGTATTTCATTATTGAAATAATCTAGCAAATAATATAAGCTGAGTTGTTTAAAAAAAACTATTTTCATTCAACTTTGTGATAAATTTCCCACACTGAGTTATTTTTCTACTTGTTTTAGTAAATCTTAAGCAATGATTTCTGTGGGTCTTCTGACAGTATTTGCTGACAAAGGAATGTATTTTAGTTTAATGCCATGTTGTTTTGCATGTATTTCAGCAGCTTCTACCAAGAGTTTCCCCAGTATCACTGGACCTTTGTCTTTTGCTATTAATGAAAGAAAAAGTTCAAAAAAGGCTTCTAAACATACGTCATTAAGTTTAGAAAACTTCACTAAAGTGCTGGATTGAGTATCACATGATTTTAATTATTGCTGAGAAAATTGAAAAAGCTCTCTTCATGTTCTGAATGCTAGGCTTTTAAATGGTCTGCTAATTTGAGGTGGGTTTGTACTATCATTAGCTAATATTTCAAGGTATATGCACATAAAATGGGAGTCATCATTGAAAATGATATATATCCATATTTCAGATGGCTACAGTAATAATTTTTAATCGTGTAGGATCAGCTTATTAGCCTTAGGTTTTCATTATTTTTATCATATATGATGAATGAAAGGCTCATACTTAGGAGTAGGATATATAACAGTCTAGCATTTTCTTGTTTCCTTGTGCTTACATTTTTGCTATTTAATCTTTTGTCTTTGCAGGAATCTTTGAATACCACTTTTCCATTTTTTGTTATTTTTGATAGTTGATTTAGTTAAAACTAGATAAAATAATGTGTAAATCCATTTAACCAAGAAAATGGAAGCTGCGGTATGTTGCAGTGCATGGACAGTGAACAGAATCACATTGTGAATACCCCACTCTTGCCCTAAGATACCTTATGTACCATTTGGGCCTATGGATCCATTGATGATTCCATTGTTATCATGTTAAATAGTAAACCTTATTTTCTTGTATTTTTTGAATAAAAATGTGTATATTTCACAAATTGCAGTGGATCCTTTAGTCTCTGGACTCTGGAAACCACTGTTTCAGAATTAAGGATTATAGGAAAGTAAAAATATTTGTGTTTTCTAATATCCAACATATATTCTGAATTTACCCTCCTGATGGTAAAGTGGTGTATGTAGGTATTAAAAGTTACATCCCGGGCGCCTGGGTGGCTCAGTTGGTTAAGCGACTGCCTTCGGCTCAGGTCATGATCCTGGAGTCCCTGGATCGAGTCCCGCATCGGGCTCCCTGCTTGGCAGGGAGCCTGCTTCTCCCTCTGACCCTCCCCCCTCTCATGTGCTCTCTGTCTCTCTCCTTCTCTCTGTCTCAGATAAATAAATAAAATCTTTAAAAAAAAAAAAAAAGTTACATCCCTCCAATAAGACCTGAAAGCAGAAATAATTGAGTTTTTGTGCCATACTCAATAACATTCATTCAGTATCATGCTTTATTTCTTGCTTTTGGCTTTATACTATTTGCAGAGATAATGTATTTAGACAATTTTTTTTCCTTCAACTTTGTTTTCCATCTGAGCTTTTATATGTTAAATGACTGCAGTCTGTATAGGTAAAGTTAACTGGATCTTTTGAAAACATGAGGTATTTATTTAATGCCGGGTAGATTGGCCAACTAATTATGGAGCAAATTCTTGATAATAGAGTTTTAGAAATGTTTTATCCTTTCTAGTTCACAGAAGCTAGAGGAATTATGGAATGTATATTTAGAAAAGATTAATTAAATGCTATAAAATCAAAACCATAATCATTGTCATGCTAGGGTATATTTTTAGGTACTAGCATATCATTGGTTCATTCCATTCAGGGCTACAGTTCCCTTCAACAAGGAAGTTAAAGAATATTTGAATAATTACTACTGAGAAGCAGAAGGAAGAAGGCAAGCATTTGATGGTGAAGCCAAGTTCAGATTTTAAAAGAGCAAATGGAAAATACAGCCTTAAACTGGGATCAAGACATGTTGCAGAAACAGTTTATAGAACATACATTGAAATTTATAGCAAATTTATAGAAAGAAGGAACAAGTATTCTTTCTTATAGGGAAGAAGAAATGTAAAGATGTAAAAGGTTGACACTAAAAAATAGTGGAAGAGTTAAAAGAAAAAATGTTTGAATATAAGGAGAAAGTTTTCAAAATTATACCGTCACCCATTTAAAAATTTATGAGGGGAGAGAAGGGAAAATGAGAGGGAGTGGGAAAAGGAGAGTGAGAATGAATGCATGCGTGAATCAATGGGTGAATGATTATGAAAATGAATAGGCAGGTGGGTCAACTTTTAACCTCATTTGACTATTCTCATATGGCTCCTCAGTAGTAACTTTAAGAATATGATGTTTATTTGCTGAAGAAGTGAAATTATCTGTAATGGGAACATTGCATCATGGCTTGTATGGAAGGAGAAAAAAATGGTTTCGTGTTTATAAACATGGCTTTAAAAATGTAAGTGGTTAGTTATTTAGACTCAAACATTTTTTGAAACTACAAAATACTACGTTCTTCTCATGTATTGTAGAAGTACTAACTAAATGTTATAGTGAAAGCTTGCTTTTTTGTTTTGAGTACTGTAAGAACTAGTGAGTTTAGAAGAGTTTCATATTCAATTATGTTGTGTAGAATTAATAGAGTTGAATATTGCTCTGTTTAGTTTAATGATTGAATTATAACGTTGCAGTTAATGTTTTGGAAATACTAGCTATCTAATTGGCAGTATGCATCTTACTTCTGTAAGAATAAAATGAGTCATTGTGGTCTGTTCTGTTCGTATGAATGGTACCTATTCCCAATCAACCTATGTGGCAAATTTATAGGTATAAAAAATGTCAGTAGCTGTAAAGCAAATTAAAATATTTAGAGAAAAGTTCCTAAATATCACATTGGTTCAACAAATATTTATTAAATGCTTAGTTATTTCAGGAATTACACTCTTTGCTGGGAGTACAAAGATAAAAAAAAAAAACAACACCCAGTTTCTGCCTTCAAGTTAGCATAGAGTTTAGGGGAGATGGATTTATCAGATAGTTTTAGTTTAAGTGCTATAATATAGGAATTAATATGGAAGAATTGAATGCAGATAGTAATTTCTAAATAAGATGTTTCAGGGGGAAATTTGAAGGTAAATAGGAAGGATTAAGAGTTAACCAGATAGGGCACCTGGGTGGCTCAGTTGGTTAAGCGACTGCCTTCGGCTCTGGTTGTGATCCTGGAGTCCTGGGATCGAGTCCCGCATCGGGCTCTCTGCTCGGCAGGGAGTCTGCTTCTCCCTCTGACCCTCCTCCCTCTCATGCTCTCTGTCTCAAATAAATAAATAAAATCTTTAAAAAAAAAAAAAAAAAGAGTTAACCAGATAATGGAGCGCCAGGGTCGCTCAGTCGTTAAGCGTCTGCCTTCGGCTCAGGTCACGATCCCAGGGTCCTAGGATCGAGCCCCACATTGGGCTCCCTGCTTGGCGGGAAGCCTGCTTTTCCCTCTCCCTCTCCCCCTGCTTGTGTTCCTGCTCTCGCTCTCGCGCTCTCTCTGTCAAATAAATAAAATCTTAAAAAAAAAAAAGTTAACCAGATAAGGATTTGGGTGGGGTGGGTGGGATGAGATGGGGTGAGGGTTATTAGAGGGAGAGGGTGGTGAAGATCACCGCATTCTAGGCAGAAGAGCATCATGAACAAAGTAATGGAAACGTGTAATAGCATAGTGTATGTATGAAAACTACAAACAACCTTGCAGTATTAAAGCATTCTTTGAAGGCTAGTTAATATACACCAGGCTTAATGTGCATGATCACACTTAAACCAGACAACATTCTTTTGAGGCCTATAATCACATATCCTTATTCTGTCTACCTCCATGATTCTACTCTGATGGCATGATCTTAGCAGTATATGTCATTAAAAATTGAGTGGAGGCTCATTACAGTGTAGAAATATCACTGGAAGGAGAGTTAACGCTCTACCTAGAGACTGCCAAAGGTGGCACTACCATACTCTTAGGCCTGGCTGTGAGGTGTACAGATACAGACACTCAATCTTGTTGGCATTTCAGAGTTGATTCTACTTGGGGGATGCAGATTCATGCTAACCACATTTGTAGGAGACTATAATTTAGCCAGAATGTTTTGAGGCTGTAGAAACCTAGCCTAGCATATGTGAGCAGTGCTTAGGGGTTTTGATGGAAACAAACACTATGAGTCAGCAGAATGATACGCTGGCCAATAAGGTCATAAAATCAGAGGCTGAATTAATAGAGGTAATGTATTTCAAGATGACGGAGGTGGCAGTCCTTTCCTTCCTTGCATTTATCAAACCACAGCGTATTTGAGAGAAATAAATATGGACACTAAGCCATGTCAAATGAAAATAAGTTGAAGCAGGTAGGTATTCTTTAGCCTGAAAGAGAGAATGATGCCTTCAAATAATAGCCTGAAAGAGAATGATGCCTTCAAATAACATAATGGTTCTTGAGTTTATTAACCTCATATAGTCTGATTACCATCTCTCTTAGTTTAGACTCTTATCACTAGTTGCTTAAATTACTTCAGTAGCCCAAATTATTGAACATAAGGGAATCCGTTCTGGCTAGTTAGAGATACTAGGTAGTTCTTGAAGATACTAAGTAGCTCTTGAATTGGGAGAGTTGCAGAAACAGGCCTCAGATAATATCACAGGAATAACTTCCAGAACCACACAACTGAAATTTGGTCCAATGTAGGAGCTGTTGCCATCCCAGAACCACTTGGTCGAACTGTCATAATGAAAAACATGCAGAGGCTGCCATCAGTTGCGTAACCATATCTCCTGTATTGCCGCCCATGCCAGCAGAATGGATCGCTTACTTGTGGTCTGCTTCTTTACATCGTTCATTTCTGAATCAACACATCCTATAAATGCATTAAGCCTTATGTCTGTACTCTAGTTATAAGGGAGTCTGACAAATGTATTTTTTATGGATTTTTCCTTGGTTAGGTGGGACTGACATTGTGAGGATGTATTAAAATGTAGAGAGCATGTTTAAATGCTGTTGAGCAGCCAAATATGACAGAAGACATGATGGTTTCCTTGCTAGTCTCCTTGACCTGACTAAGATTTTTCTCTTCCTTTAAGACCCAAATCCTGGTAAAGACTTCTCTGATCTTTCCATCTATCCTCTGTGTTCCCAAAGCATCATATACATGCTTCTGTTACGATTGTTTGCTTATATGTTTTGCTATATATATGCATATATAGACCATGAATTATTTATTTTTATTTATTTAACAAAGATAGCATATACTAAGTATCAGGCATTGTTCTAAGTGCTTCATAAAGAATTCATTTAACTTGTGGGTACAAGCTCTCTTTCAATTTGCATCCCCCTAGCCAGCCTAGCATACTCCTTGGTGCATGGCACATGTCCAGTAAATAAGTGATTCGATATTTAGGAAGTAGGGAAGAAAAAATAATGACATAGTCTTGCCACTTTAACTCGCTATTATATTTTGTTGCACATTTAGTCTTCCAAAGAAAAATTTGGGAAAAATTAAACTTCCCTAATATGGGATGGGCTGCCTGTGAGATAGTAGGTTTTCTGTTAGTCAACTCCAAGCATAGATGAGCATCTGTGGACTACATTAAAAGTGCTATCCAGCCTTGTTTCTCTGATTCTGCTTTGACTCAACAATGTTAGATCTAGCCTATGAGAGAGAGAGGGGAAAAAAGATGTCTTCTGTCTTCAAGACAGAAGGCGATATTCAAATGAGAATTAAGGAATAAAATAGGAAAGATAGGGGTAGAGACCTTGACGGAGGTGGTTAGTAAGGAGGATCCTTTGTATATATAAACAAAATTTATAGGTATTGACTGTGAACAAATCAGAGGAGTCACTGCAATTCATGCAAATATAGATCAAGAGATTCTTGCTGTCAATGAAGTTAGTATTCTATAGATAGATGCAGCTTGATTTCTTTTCATGGATCCTTTTCCCCCCTCACATTCTTACAGATGAGTCTTTAAAATAATGTTGATATTTTTTTGCTCATTACTTTCCTTGATTAAAAAAAAATAGTAATGGCCAGAATTAAGAGAATAAAAGGATAAAAATACTGATTTTTAAAAAATGGAAATACAGCTCACATACCATAAAATTCACTGTCAAAATATGCACTTCAGTGTGTTTTTTAGTATATTCAAAGAGATATGAAACTATCACAACAATCAACTTTAGAACATTTTTATCACTTCAATAAAGCACCATACCTATCAGCAGTCACACCCTAATCCTCCCATTCCCCCTCCCCTGCCCCTGGCAACCACTAATCTATTTTCTGTCTCTATATTCCAATTCTGGGCATTTAGTATAAATGGAATCATAATATGTGGTCTTTTGTGACTGGT
The DNA here is from genome assembly GCF_011800145.1 of Mirounga leonina. NCBI lineage: Eukaryota > Metazoa > Chordata > Mammalia > Carnivora > Phocidae > Mirounga > Mirounga leonina. The sequence continues at coordinate 21,380,680 of NW_023270513.1, forward strand.
TTCTTTCACTTAGCATAATGTGGTTTCAAGTTTCATTCATGCTATAGTATTTATCAGTACTTCATTCTTCTTTATGACTGAATATTCCATTGTCTGGACATACCATATTTGTTTAGGTATTCATCATTTGATGAACATTTGGATTGTTTCCTCTCTTTGATGCTACTGCTATGAACATTCATGTACAAATTTTTGTGTGGACATATGTCTTCATTATTTTAATTATAAGCTGGGTCATGTGACAACTTTCTGTGTAACTTTCTGAGGAACTGCTAGACTATTTTCCGAAGTGGTTGCATCATTTCACATTCTCACCAATGTGTGAAGGTTCTAGTTTCTCCATATCCTCACCAATATTTGTTATTACCATTTTTTTTTTTTTTTTGTATCCTAGCCATTCTAGTGGGAGTGAGGTGGTATCTCATTTGTGGTTTTGATTTTCATTTCTCTAATGAATAATGATGTTGAACATTATGTGCTTACCAGCCATTTGTATATCTTCTTTAGAGAAATATCTATTCAAATCCTTTGCCCATTTGTTTTTGGGTTGTCTTCATTGTTGATTTGTGAGAGTTCTTTATATATTCTGGATTCAAGTCCCTTATCAGACATGATTTGGAAACATTTTAACCCATTCTGTAAGTTGTCCTTTCATTTGATGTTGCTTTTTTTTAAAGATTTATTTGAGAAAGAGAGCATATGAATGGGGGGAGGAACAGAGGGAGAGAGAATCTCAAGCACACTCCCTGCTGAGCACAGAGCCTGATGCAGGGCTTGATCTCATAACCCTGAGATCATGACCGAAGCTGAAATCAAGGTTGTATGCTCAGTGACTGAGCCACCCAGGTGCCCCTGATGTTGCTTTTTGAATCAGTCATTTCCAACTTGGTTTTGTGACCCCTCATGAGTGTCCTAAAATGTTGTAAGGGTTAATATGAGTTTAAAAGTGAAGAAAAACAATTTTTCTAGTGAAAATGTTATATGTGTGTGTATCACATAATAAAGATTCCCAGCCAAATCAAAGCTTATTGAACCTTAAAACAATGTATTCTTACAACTGAGTATTTTTTCCTCCAATGAGTAATTTTTGTCATCCCAGCACAGCTGATTATATTTCTGGTATTTTTTTTGCTTTCCAAATCCAGCAACTTCTCAAGAATTTTTCTTCAGTGACATATTATAGATATATATTTCCTGTTAGTTTAAAAATCATATTTGTTCTTCTAGATAATAGTGATCCTAAGGGAGAATATGCGAAATAGTAAAGTGTTTGTTTATTTTTGCTATCAGGGTAAATTAATATCTGTGCTAAGGTTATCTGATGTATGCTGCAAAACTGCCAGTTTATTCTTTGGAATAGTTTAAAATTTTTTCTTTCTGCTCATTAGTTGACTCTGTAGAGATACGAACCATGAATATATGGTAAAATTTATACAGTGTTATGGTATCTGGAGTGAAAAATAATAGTGAAGGATCCACCAGAATGATCATTGTTGTTAGTCACAGCATGACCTACTATTTTAAAAGAGAATATTAGTATTTATTAATCACTTTTGAAAGTCAAGCAGAAATTTGTAAATGCTCACAACAGATGTTCTTTCTAACAGGAGGACATGAACCTTAATGAAGAACGAAAAGCTCCTTTACGAAACAAAGATTTTACCACCAAGCGTGAGATGGTTGTCCAGTATATTTCTGCTACTGCCAAATCTGTAAGTAGTGACACTTTCCCTACACTACCATAATGAGTTCAGCATTATCTGTGCAAAAATACTAGACAGGAGCTTTAACCAGCTAAGCCACGGAGCCAAGTACATCTGCGCAAAAATAAACCTCAGATCTTCAAGTTCTTGCCTCACTGTTCTCATATAGCCTATTCAGAAAAAAATTTATATGTGTATTTTTACACATTAGTATGTACTTAAAACTGCTTATAATTAGACTTTCATTATTTTAAACAATACAGACTAAGTATAGAAGGCTCTGAGTTAATCCAGTGAGTTTTGGGGCAGTGGTTTTGTGCATGTCCTAAATTGTAGATATTCCACTAAATATACTGTTTGTTGTATGAAACTTTTGAATTTTGAGGGAGAAGACACAAACATAGGCTAGTCACAAGTTTAGTTTCTATTGAAGCTTTATGTTTAGTTTCTCTTGCATGAAATTTTTAGCAATATTTTTAATATGCTGTTTTAGTTTTTTTTCCCATTGTTTTATGTGATGCTAACTATATAAATTACCTCATAATTATTATTGTACAGCTTAATTTAGTATAAAAGAGGATACTTAATAGAAGGAGCTTTAATGAAATCTGTGTGAATTTCAAAAGACTTGAAAGTAGAGTTCTGTGGAAAGACTTTTCTTCAGCAGGAAAAACTAGTGTTTTAATGGGATATATGGCTTTGTTCACTTCCTAAGGTGCTTCCAAAAATAGACTTCAGGTTTGATTTCTTTTTGCAAGAAAAAAATGTATTTTTAAAATGATGAAATGTATCTTTTACATTTCTCTAAGGAAAAAGCTTTATACAACTAGACTTCATAAAATCACTATGTATATATATTATGTGTGTGTAGACACATATACCACATATTTTTTATATATATGTGTGTGTATATATATAAATATACACACACACACACAAATACATTGATTTTATGTGTGTGGTATGTATATTATGTATGTGTATATAAATAATACACATGCATTTACATGTAAAAAATCCATATTTTAAATTTAAAAAGTTAACCAGTAAAGAAAATAGTTCCTCTTTGGAAAATATGTTCTAAAATTATTTGGCTATCCTATTACTGATATTTTTTATTTTGCCCTGAATTCTACAATTGTATTGATTCCATATTATAGTTTAAGCAAGCTAAATCTGAATGCTGAACTATTTAAACATAATGCATTCCAGCTCTGCCAGAGCAGAGCAACGGCATGTTTTTTAATTTGCTTCTGGTATCCAAGGGCAGAAATATGTTTCAAGTGATAAGTGAAATTTGCCATGAGCGTTGTTTTCAATAGAATTTGGTGATGCAGAGGGTTTTACTTTGAAATTGTGATGAATCTCTTCTCATTTTTGCACTCAAGTTATTGTTCACAGTAAAATGCTTTAGGAAATTCAGAGTGTACATTTAGTGTTATTTTTCAAATACCTAAAGGCAAATACACTAGTAAATCTATATAACTAAATCTGAATGCAAAGTACAGATAATATATGAATAATCATGTGTTTTTAATGATAAGATTTTGTTAGTGTTTCTGGCTCATTTATTGTTTTTGTTTATGTAAGTGGGACTGAATATAATGAAGATTATACAAAGCTCTTATTCTATAACCTTTTTATTTTTACTCCATGTAGAACTTGTTTTTATTCTCATATTGTTTCCTCTTCAACTGACCAAAGACATATACATTTAGGTTATATACTCATTTTTCACATTAAAGTGCTAAAATTTGGGTAAATGTTGGAGGATCTCTCTTGAATTGCTTTATTTGAAAGATGGAAATTGAATGTTTCTCAAAAGACATGACAATTCTGTTTCAGGCATTAGCCTCAAAATCAATACTGTAACTATTTAGTATGTGACCCTTATTTGTTTCATTCAGCGTACATATGAGCACCTGACTTGCATATAGCTCTTTCATTAGATTTTCAAGAGTATACATTTTATTTCCTAATATTTTTGCATGGACCAAATGTTACAATGAAAGAAAGCCTGTTGATAAACATGTTTTAAAGCTTTCTTACCTTGGGGAGACATTAATTAGTACTGTGTTTTCTGTTGATAAAACCAAGAAAATTGCTTATGTACTTATGAGGGTGAGAGGGATGCCATTTAATGACAGACAATCCTCTTATCTTTGACCTCTTCATGATCAATAATATTTGCATAAACTGTAGGTTAACATATGGCTGTTTACCTATGTGTAACCAAGGTTTCCATCCTGCTGTCTTTCAGTAGGCTTTAGACATGTTGTATATCTTCTACTTTTTAGGCTTACTTTTTCATTATATTGATACACTGATTAAAAATGTTTCTTTGTTGGGGCACTTGGGTGGCTCAGTCAGTTAAGTGGTCAAGTGTCTGACTCTTGGTTTTGGCTCAGGTCATGATCTCAGGGTCGTGAGATTGAGCCTGGCATCCAGCTTCACACTCAGTGTGGAGTCCGCTTGAGATTCTCTCTCTCCCTCTGCCCCTCCTCCCACTGGCTCGTGCATGTACTCTCTCTCTTTAAAATAAATAAATCTTAAAAAAAGTTTCTTCATTTAAAGTAGATATGATTGTAATCACTTCTTTATGAAAATACTTTATAAGTAGTCAAAACTTTAATCTTGAAGTAAAAACAAAGTTAAGGGCTAGTGTTCCTGATGGAGAATGTTTTATAGTCACATATAAAACATGTGAGAATTATAGTTAAATTTAAACGTAAATTGTACATTTCCCCCTTTAACACCTGCATAAGTCATTTTGCATAGAATTGAAAAACAAACAAAATATGAACTCAGTAGGAAATGTCCATCATTCTCCTGGGTTCCTGGGTAAAAACAATAAAGCAAGATGAAACTAATATACAGGTATTTGCTCAAAACCTGATTCTAAAGCAAACAAGCCTTTTTTAATGTACTTTGCTAAAACAAGCATGGAATAAAAATATATAGGAAACTGAAAGATAATGAAAACTGTTGCTTAGTTTTTTCTTGTTAAAGTTCCATAACAGAGAATATTAAATTGTATGAATGTTAAAGGAAAAAGCTTGAATAACTCTGTCAGTGATGAATGAATTTTAAATAAGGGAATGGAGAAGAACCTCTTCTCTGCACAAGCTGGACTCATTCGCTCATTATAGCAAGTGTGGTTATGGACCTGACCTATAGTAGTTGGTACATGTTGATAATTTGGCCACAAATAATCTGGAAGAATTTATATTTTCAAAACACCAGCATATATTTTCAGAAATGGAAAACCAAGCTTTGTTAATATTGCTAACATTGTCATACCCATTCATAAACCTGAAAGAGGCACAATATATCAGTGATTTAGGGAGTCTTGTATGTTCTATCTTAACAGCCTATATAGACATTCATGAGGAAAAATTAGTCACTGAAATCCTAACATTAGTTTGCCAAAAGCCAATGTCTTTATTAGAATTTTAAGAAACTAGTTTATTTCTAACTTAAGTCACAATCTTTGAAGTTGAGATTTTAAAATATGTAAAGTTACATTTTTAAGACACATGACATATTGATAGGTATCATTGATTAAAAAAACTCAATAGGAAGTAATTTAAAGTAGTGATACCAAATACATCTATAAAATTTTTAGATTGACAAGCAGTTGAAAGTTACAGTTAATCTCTTTGTGTGTGTATATATGTATTACAGTTTTGCTTTTGCCATTAGCAGATATTTTCTTTCTCAGGTGAAACAATTGAAGTCAAACATGACCAGACCTGTTTCTTTTAGCTTCCCTTGGCCAAATCTCATCTGTTCACTGTATGTGCTTTAGCTAAATGGAATCATTTTGCAATCATAATGAATTACTAATGGGCTATATTCTGGTTGTTTCACTGAGTATAGACCTGCCTTAATTAAGACAGGCTTGCATTCTTGTTTTAGTCTCATGTCTGTGCTAAATAAACAAGGGACAAATAAGACCTCTTTTTGGTTGGGAAATAATTTAGGTCAATAGCCTATCTTTCAATTCAGGAGACTGTTAATGGCACCAAAGAGGCTTTTACTCAACTAAATAATCACTGCCTGTAAATAGTCTGTTGAATGAATATTTAAGAACGCTGCTTCTCTATTTGGAGAGTCATGGATTCCTCTGAAATAATTTGCTTGGCAACTGTCAGTATCTTTTTGTGTCTTGTGGTATCCTGTTCAATTTAGGATTCTTCTGGGATTTCAGTATTTTATTTTTCTTTTTAAAGTACCAGCTGGAAAAAAAAAGTACTAGCTTGAAAATAGAACACATATTGATAATAACTGCTGTCAGATAAATGGTTTTAGATTATGGATTAGTTCTTTTTTGGGCATTGCTTTATATTTAAGTGTAGGAATCTGATAACGATTTGATTTATAATTGGGTTTTGGCATAAAATTATGTTAGGACTGTGATTTCACTTCTTGCTTTCTTAAACACAATTCAATTTCTCAGAAATTCTATTATCTCTTATCTATTAGGAAAGCTCAAAGTTTCAGGTTTTGAACTGTTTCCTCCCTATGAATATCTGCATGTTTACATATAACTGCTTCTTTGTCTTCATGTTATATTATCTGATCTCATAATACAAATGCTAGGATGACCTAGAAAAGTAGAATCACAAGCAATCTATCTTCTTTGTAATTTTCAAGTATAATATAAAACAATATTAAAAACCTTAAAATCATAATATAAAATATTCCAGTTTTCAACCTGCAGTTCATAATGCATGACTTTGAATGCAACATTTATATTCTAAAATGCCTTATTTCATTCTTAATATTATATCTGTTATAATGAGGAAAGAAGAACATTGGAAAAAAATTCAGTTTTCTATTGCTAATTTTTTTGAGTGGCTTTGGGCTGGTAAAATATCTGATGCCTGGTTACACTTAATTTTATATTACTTGAGATTTAGATTATATTATATAAGCCCATTACAGTACATTTAAAAACAACCCCTCAAACAGTTAATACTCTTTTATTTGGGAATCCTTATCCTGCAGACTTTACATGTTTTTGAAATATGGTAGAAATTAATACTGGTATATTTAGCCTCTAGATCTAAAGTATTAAAAGTATACATAGGGTTAGCTATTTACTAATTTACTAAACACTTAACTTCTGTGAAAAGCTTCTGATTACTAATACTGTTGCTGTTTTTTTTTTTTTTTACACCATAACCACTCTCCGTTGACCACTGCATGCAGATAGTTGGAAGTAAAGTTATGGTGAGTACAAAAGATGTGTTTTACCCTTAGATATGAATTTTTGCTTTTGGGAATTGAGCGATTTTTGCTTATAGTATTTTGTATGTTTGGTTTTTCTTTTGGAGTATATTTTACCAAAGTAGTGAGATGATTAAGATCAGGTGATGAGAATTTAGCTATGGTAAGTATTTTTCCTGTTGGTTTTGGGAATGTTTTAGAACTGAAATATGCTTGTATATTTTATTTATTTATTTATTTTTAAAGATTTTATTTATTTATTTGATAGAGAGCACACAAGCGGTGGGAGCGGCAGGCAGAGGGAGAGGGCTAAGCAGAATCTCTGCTGAGCAGGGAGCCTGATGCGGGGCTCGATCCCAGGACCCTGGGATCATCACCTGAGCCGAAGGCAGATGCTTAACGACTGAGCCAGCCAGGCACCCCGTATACTTGTTTTAGAAAGTTTACTTATTTTTTTAGAGTTGTACCTATGTTTATGATTTTATGATTCAGTTTTTGTGATTCTGATGAAATTGGGTGTATTACCTCAGTGCCTTAAGATGGCAGGGAGAGACTCCTAATAGGTTGGTTTATGCTAGCAGGAATACTTATTAATGCATCTCACTTTGATTTTAGTATCACTGAGCACATAGTATAATGAAAACAACCTTTGATGTGCAGTCAAGAGGCCTAGGTTTTTTGTCTTTGTTAGCTGCTACTAATTGGCTGTGTGATTTTGAGCAAGTCATGTAGTTTCTTTGAGGTTTAGTTATTAAATGGATAAATTGAAGTTATTGGTATACATTATTTTTAAAGGTTCTTTCTATTGCTGTCTTTTAGAGATTTTTTTTAAAAGATTATTTATTTTAGAGAGAGAGAGCGCGTTAGTGGAAGGAGGGGCAGAGGGAGAGGGAAAGAGAGAAACCTAAGCAGACTCTGTGCTCAGCAGAGTCCAACCAGGCTCAATCCCAGGCCCTGAGATCATGACCTGAGGCCTATATTGTAATTGAGAGGTACTTATAAAATACCTTTTCTTCATGACTAAGCAGTCTGTATTTAGAGAACAGGGCAGAAAACATTATCTTTAACATTATCAAGTACCATAGTATTCAGAATAGTGAATGTGTTTAATATTTGTTTTGATTTTAAAAGTTGAGTTAGTACCTTTTTTTCTTCTTTTTTAATTTATGTGACATCCGGGGCAAAAAGCCATTAATCTTTTGGGATAATTTCAAACATTAGCAAATATTTCTTTAGTGCTTATTATGTGCCAAGAACTGTGTTAGCTTCATTGATGACTGGAAAATAAGGATAAGGTCTTACAGTTTTACTAAGATATGTGGAAAGAATCAATCCTTAAATTGTGCATGCTGATTGGAAGTGTTGTAGGGATTCATAAGCGGGAGAGAGAAGTAGGGGTAGAGTAATTAGAGGAAACTCCATGGAAATTTCTGGACTTAAGCTGGACTTTTAAGAATCCTTAGTTTTGATGGCTGGGATTTGATAAGGGAGATGAGACAACAAAGAAGCTCTCAGATTGTGAAAATATTTGATGCAAAGACCTAGAGAAAGAACCAAGCTGTGTGGGTAGGGAGCAGAGAAAAGGCAAGCAAGAAATGAAATTTGACTTTGTTGGAACAAAGAATGTATATTGGAAAGCTTGAAAAATCAAGTTGAAAGAGGATCTTGGAAGTCCAGGTAGAAGATTAGAAGTTAGTTTGAACAAGGAAGTGACATGAGGAAAGCAGGGTTTAAGAAAAATAAATTTGATAGTAGTAGGTAGGCTGGATTAGGCCAATGGTTCTCAAATTAGAAGGTGTATAAAAGCGAGTTTTGTCCCTCATGGGGTCTAGGATAGGGCCAAGAACTCTGCATATTTATCAAGCACTATAGGAGATCCTCTTAAGGTAGGCTGAAGAGCAAGCATACTTTGCGAAATACTGGATTAGGATGGAGAGAGATTTGTTTCCAGGGCTACCTGGGAGAATTTTGTGTGAATCAGTGAGGACCTATATTAAACTGGGGCTAGATGTAGGAGGGTGGGGTTAAATAGAGTTTTGGGCTATTAAGGAATTTTGAGCTTATTTTAATGTGGGCTGAAGCTAGCCTGGTCTCTGCATGGTTTATGCCAGAGCTGGTTTAATATTACTGATTTCTTCATATCCAGTGGAGTTGAAGTTCTGTTGATTATTTCTCTTAGAGAACTCTGAACTCTCTCCCCTAATTACTCATACTGTTGCTTCCTTAGTTGGGACTCATGTTAAACATACCTGTAATTGCCATAGCCTCCTAAGTAGTCTTCTGGTATTCACTTTCTCACCCTGGCCATGCATGTTCTACACTGTTACACAGATCATGCTGATTCCCCCACTTAAAACTTTCAAATGGCTTCCTATTGCCCTTTGTGATCTTATCCCTGTTCCTTTTTCTAATTTCATCTCCACCTCCATTCTTACATGTGCCTGTCCTCTATTTGTACAAGAACACTTGGCAATTCCTTAACATCCTACTCTTTAATACCCCTAAATCAAGCATATTCTATTTCTTTGAGCTAGAATGCCCTTTTCTTCTTTAGGGTGCCTAGAAAGCTCTTAAATATCCATCAAGATTAAGCTTCATTTCAGTCTTAGGAGAATTTATCTTAGATAACTCCTTCCTTACCATAGCATCACTATACAGCTGTATTACAATATTGAACATATTATATTATAATAAATCATTTACATGTCTTTCTTCCCCAGTGAACTAGCTCATTTACTCAAAATACTAGGTCTGATGGAAAAGAGAGGTAAACATTGGCCTTATAGGTACAATGTAGTAAAGGGTTGCAAAGTGGCAGGCCAACAGGCTCTATATGGTTCATGGAAAAGTTTCATCTTGTCTGAGAGTGTTTTTGAAAGACAGTATGTAATTAGATAGATATTTATGATTGATCTTCAATATAAACTATTTTATACTCATGTCTTATCTATGAACTGCTTCTCACATTGGAATTTGTATCACATCCATATCCTGCAATAAAGGGAGGAAACTATGGGAATCAGTTTCTAGAAGAAATGATGAAGGATTAGTTCTAGAGTTTAGATGGGGTGGGTGCCTTAGGCGGGGAGATTTTTCTTTGTTGTTTTTTTGAGACTAGAGAGGAGTGAGAAAACAATCATTAAAATCACTCTGGTGGAAAGTCAGGTACAAAGGGGCTTATTTCTCATGGTCTCATTAGTCTTCAGAAGATGAGAAGTATGTATTCATTGAGAAAATTGGCAGATAAGGATTTCATAAAAGTGTTCCAGAAAGAATACATTGTAGAAATAACCACTTTAAGTGTTATGGTTGCCTAGAGATTATATATGTTGGTCAAAAAATAAGTCATATAAAAACCGGATTGAAATTAGAAAGATGGAATATGTAATGAATTATGTCTGCATGACCCTGTCTTTTCTTTTGCCTCTCTAATGTTGATTAGAAGCAAAAATGGGGGCATTTGAAGCCTTACTGTCAGCCTTACTTTTCATTATTCTCCTTTATAAATTTGCTTTAAAAATCAGACTGGAAAACTGCCTGTTGTTACCTGAACATAACCACCCCCTCAGCCTCATGCAGTCTTTCTTCTGACTTTCTGACTTTGCTCATCCTGGATCTCTTTTTTGCATAGAATGTTTTTTTTCTTTTTGTCAACATTCTGCCCATCCTCCACAGCCCTCCCTGAAGCCTGTCCTGATTGCTACCCCTAAGTCATCCCCTTCAATTTCTACCTAGTAATTTATATGAACTTCTGTAGCACTTTATTTTTAACTCTCTTAAGGAATCACTTTCTGCTTTATCTTATACTTTGTATTACATGTTACATGTTACAGGATAATAATACTAAAATCAGGATGATACTGAAGTTTATGTTTATATTTAATGCATTTAATGTGCAAAGAGGCTTGCAAGTAGTAGGTCTAAATTACACTTTTTGCTAAATGTATTCAGTTCTATAAAATGCTTGGTATGAAGAACATAAAAACACTATGAGCGCCTCTTTTTTTTGGTAAGTATTCAAGATGTGTGCTATTTGATAGGATTTATTCTGGATCGAGAATTTGAGAAAGATTCAGTTAGATGGAAAGAGTAGAATGCTTTGCTGTTTATTGGAAGCTACGTGTTACATAGTATAGATTATTGATGGGCTTTTAGAAAAAAATAAACTCATATGTGATCTCAATATAATATTGACAAGATTATTTTAAAGATTTTATAAAATAGTTGAAGGTATGTTATAGATACAATCTATGAAGGGAAATGATAAAATATATTCCTGTAGGTATCTTAAAACAGCAAAAGAGAATTGGAATAGGGTAGGGATAGAAAGAACTGAATGAATTCTTCAGTCATCTGGTTCCAAATAAGTGTACAACTTTTTGAACCAAAATAAATTGTTTTTATTATTTATTAGCACATTGCATAAAACAGATTTAGAAAACAGCTAAAATGATTGATTTCATTGCAAGCCAGGAACAATTTATCCACAGGTGGAAAAATCACCGTTCTTCTGTGGGGAAAAAAAAGTAAGAATGGCATGATTATATATGATAATTGGAAAATAGAATTATAATGACCAGACCTTATAATGTTAAATATAAGGGAATTTAGCAACATAAATAGTTGAGTGCTTAGGCAATAGTAGGGTGTTTTTGGAATAATGTTTGTTTAGGCCTCAGAAAGACCTGAATTTGAACCCTTGATTCACCACTCATTCATTCATTCATTCCCTGTGATCTTGTTAACCTCTCTAACCACAGTTTCATTTTTTTTTTTTTTTTAACAAAAAGTTACCTATTACGTGCCAGGTACTGTTCTATATTCTAGGTGCTTGAATGATGAACCATACAGATAAATTCCTTATGGAGTTTACATTCTAGCTGGGGAGACAGACATGACACATAACAAATTTAATGGCAAGTGGTGGTAAGTGCTATGAAAGAAAAATAAAAATGTAAATGAGAAAGCTGAGAGTGATCAGGGATGTGCTATTTTAGATAGGTGAGTTCTCTGTGCAGTGACATTTGAACAGAGACATGAATGAAATTGGGGAGAGCCATGTAAATATTTAGGGAAGAACTTTACAGGCAGAGAGAACATCAAGTGCCATGGCTTTGAGGCAGGAGTGTGCCTTGAGTATTTGAAGAATAGCAAAGAGGCTAGTGTGGTTGGAGTGGGGTTGAACAGGGGGAGGTATGGGCATATTTAATAACCAACCACAAGAGCTAGTTCAGGTGACTAAAAACATAGGTTAAATGTAGTAGTGGGTTGTAAATTTGGAAAGGTAGGTTAAGGTCGTTTTAGGAGGGATATGCTGAGGAGTTGCGCTTTAATAGAGAGGAATCCTGGAAGGTTTTGAGCAATGGAATGGCAAAATCTGAGCTATATATGGGGAAGATTAATTGAGCAGTAGAAATAGGAGAGATTAGAAACTAGGGCAGGGAGATGAAGCTGAGAGTTGTAGTAGTTTAAATAATAGGACCCTTAAATGGAGAGTGGTTACTAAGAACCAATGGGGAGTATAGATGAGTGATTGTGAAGTTAAATATATTAATCTCAGCAAATGATTGGAAAGGGCAGAGGAGATGTGTGCAATAATAATGACTGAAATTTCAAACATAGGTAACTGAAATGATGGTGATTTGAGCATTCATAGAGAAATCAGGAGCAAGACTAAGTTTGGAGTAAAAAATGATGAGTTCAGTTAGACATGTTAAAGAGAAATTAGTAAAATCACAAAAACAAGAATAAAGTTATCACCACACAAGAACATTTCTTTTTTTTTTTTTTTTTTTAAGATTTTATTTATTTGACAGAGAGAGACACAGCAAGAGAGGGAACACAAGCTGGGGAGTGGGAGAGGGAGAAGCAGGCTTCCTGCGGAGCAGGGAGCCTGATGCGGGGTTCGATCACAGGACCCTGGGATCATGACCTGAGCCGAGAGCAGACGCTTAATGACTGAGCCACCCAGGTGCCCCCACAAGAACATTTCTTTAGCACTTGCGGCATTAAGACTAGAATGTTATAATTTGGTTCACTGTTTTAAACTCCTAGTTTTACTATTTTAAATATACTCACCGCACATTGCTACTGAACATATATTTATCATTCTAACAACATTTACCTGTTTATAAGCTGAAGCCTCAATACCTATATTAGGCAGTTAAGGCTATGTGACTCAGTGTACCCAGATAGAAAAGAGGTGATCATTTTGGTGGCTTGTAGTAGTATTGTTTACCAGATAAGCCATTTTACATAATTAAGATGTTACATTTATATCTTTTGCAATGTTTCTAAATAATTTGAGTCAAAAGGACACAACCCCATCATAGGCGAAGGTTAGGAACAAATGTATCTTTGTTTGCCCTAATTGGGACATGGAGACCATGGACCCTGACTGAAGAATATTTTAGGACCTTTTTCACAAAACAGAGCCAAATAAATTTATTCTCTCATGCTGGTGAAGAAGGTCAAACTGAATGAAATGTTCCTATTAAAGTATAAACTTATGGTTAGGCTCAAAGTAATATATTCATAATGCTATTGATGCATTCCTTATTATAAGCCCCCTAGTAATCATAATATCCATAAAATACCAGTAACCCTGACAGTATGTACTTGTCGGCTGTTAAGCTGCTGTTGCATTATTAAATTGTAATTTTGTTTACTAATTGAATAGTATCTTAATGATTACTTCATGTAATGTTGTACTTGTGTCAGGCTGATTATTTGAATATATCCTATGAAAAAAGATCAAATCTTTGTGTTTTCTTTTAATAATTGTATAGTCCAGAAGGGGGAGACAAAACATTGATTATTGGAGTTTGAAGTAGCTACTTCATGATAAAACATGGCTTTCTTACACTCCAATTTGATTGTTTTTCTTATGGGCTTAGAAATCTTAGGGAAGTTGCTACTATAAAACATTTAGTTTTATGGGGGTGACCATTTTGTTAAAAATCTCAATTCAATCAGAATAAAAATAATCAATGCAATTATTTTTAACTACTATATGTAAAGTAGAAAAACTCATTTGGTAATCAGATGAAAATAAGACCTGAGACTGTTTAATGATGGTATATTATAAGTGATCTTTTCAAAATAGCATGAGCACTATTAAAGTTTCAATTTCAGTCTTTTCTAATTTCACATTCATTATTATGTTCAGTGAGTAGCTATCTTCCCATTTCCTTGTTTTAATACTGCAAGCGAGCTTGTGTGTTTTACTTGTTTAGGATAGGAGTATCCAGATATATTTTGAAAAGTTTATTAAAATCTCCATTCATTTTTAGAACAGTTTCTTATCAGTCCCTTCCCTTCCACTGCATTGTCACAAATTATATTATTTCATCATGCCAGATTAAATTTATTGTTTAAGGAATGCTAAGATAAAGTAGATTATAAAATATTAGTAAGTCATTATACCTTGGGCATTTGGAAACATCTAAGACAGAATGAATATTGACTTTATGTTTAGACATTTTGTAAGTTGATTGCATTAATATTTGAGTATGGGGTAGTTATGTGTTATTATATATCCTCATACTGGAAACAAGAAGATAAAACTTTTCATTTAGTATTCTGCACTGCAAATTTATTTTATGTGTATTTTAATTGCAATCATGGTAGAAATTTCTGTTGATGACATTTCTTTGTGTATATAGTTAGGTAAAATAATACATTTAAAATATGATGCTTGATATGACATTTAAAGCACCTGTAGTGATTGAGGGGACAATACAAGATGGCAGCATAAGAAGATCCTGAACTCACCTCTTCCCACACCACATCTAAAGCTACAAATAGAACAGTTCCTTCTGAAAAAGACCAGAAAACTAGGTGAAGAGCTCCTTCAAAACACAGCAGACTGAAACACACCATGAGTGATTCTGTGAAAAAGTCCTATTTACTTGTGTTGGAGCTTTAGTCCAAGGGTCAGACTTCAGGATTGCCACCCATCTACAGGCTGTGGAGCTGCTCTCAGGGAATGTAGTCTAGGGGAAGCCATCTTTGCACTCTCCTTTAGCCTCACTATATCTCACTGGTACCTCCCAGAAAAGAGCTTATACATCCCTTTGAAGCCACGATTTTTGCAACTGTCACCCAGGGGACACCTCCAGATTGCCTGGTCTGGAGGTCAGCAGGGTTTATGATTGTGGTCCCAGAGGACTGTGTATATTTATACACTTTAAAAGCTGCTACCTGATGGTCTGGATTCCAGGTAGCCTGAATCGAGGTGCTGACTGAGATCACTTCTGGAACGCTGACAGGTACTGGCACATCCCCAACACTGAGACCTATTAAGAATAAATCAGGCTACTGAGACAATCACAAAGGTTCAAGAAACAACCAAGAGCTATGGCAAGGTTTACTTATTTATTTATTTTTTAAGATTTTATTTATTTATTTGTCAGAGAGAGAGAGCACAAGCAGGGAGAGCAGCAGGCAGAGGGAAAAGCAGGCTCTTTGCCAAGTGAGGAGCCTAATGTGGGAATCGATCCCAGGACCCTGACATCATGACCTGAGCCAAAGGCAGACGCTTAACTGACTGAGTCACTCAGGTGTCCCGCTATGGCAAGGTTTAAAGATTAGGTTAATCCTACATGAGAACACTCCCTCAAGACTGGAAGAGGTAGTTGTTTTCCTTAATACATAGAAACAGAGATTTAAGCAAAATGAGGAAACAGAGTAATATGTTGCAATAAGAGAACAAGATAAAGCTGCAGAAAAAAAATCTTAAAGAAAGGTAGATGAGTAATTTACCTGATGAAGAGTTCAAAGAAAAGGTCATACACCTGAACAGACAGTTCAGGAAAAATTTGTTCCTAGGCAGGAGCCAACCATTTCTACCTATTACATCATACCAAAATTCTTGTCATGATGCTAATCTAGGTATGTAGACTGAGGTATGAGATTCACATTTTTCTAACTGTAAAGCAGTTTCATAGGCAAATATTATTGATGATGATGTTGAGTAAGAAAAGTGACATTTTAGCCAATATTTATTCCATTCTTAAACCAAATTTGAGACTTCTTAGGAAAAAAGATTATTTTAAAGGGATATTGTTATGCACACACATCTTGAAATTATTTGATTAGCTCCTGTATGTTCTCCACTTTGTTGCAATTAATTGAGGGAACATTGTTATTAAAGGGAATTGCAGCAAAAACTTACTAAAACAACAAAGTAAAGGGCATAAACATGCTCATCAAACTTGGGAGAAGATTGGATGAACGCTGTGAGAACTTTAACCAACAGACAGAAAATATAAGAAACTACCAAACAGAAGTCACAGGGCTGAAGAGTATAATAGCTAAACTGAAAAGTACACTAGAGGGGTTCAACATAATTTTAAAAAGCAAAGATAGCTTAAGGGACCCATAGAGCAACATCAAGTGGAATAACATTTGCATTATAGGGGTCCCAGGAGGAGAAGAGAGAGAAAGGGGCGGAAAACTTTTTTGAAGAAATAATGGCTACAAACATTCTTAACTGGGGGAAGAAAACAGACATTCAGAACCAGGAAGCTCAGAGTTCCAAATAAGAAACCAAATAGATCCACACGAAGGCACATTATATTAAAATGTCAAAAGTTAGAATTTTAAAAGCAAGAGAAAAACAAGTTGTTTCATGTAAGAGAAACCCCATGAGAGTAGCCCAGCAAATTTTTCAGCAGAAACTCTGCAGGCCAGAAGGGAGTGGAATGACATATTCAAAGTGCTGAAAGGGAATAATTTCTAACCAAGAATATTCTATCTGACAAGGTGTTACCATTTAGATTTTCCAGATATGCAAAAACTAAAGGTGTTCTTAACCACCAAATCAGCTTTATAAGAAATGTTAAAAGGACTTCTGTAAGTTGAAAGGAAAGGGCATGAATTAGTAATAAGAAAACATGAAAATACAAATCTCATTGGCAAAGGTAAATATATAGTAAAGGTAGTATATTAATTACTTATAAAATTAGTGTGGAGGTTGAAAGACAAAAGTAGTAAAAATAACTAGAACTACTGTAATCAATTAAGGGATATACAAAATAAAAAAGATGTAAAATGTGACATGAAAAACATGGGGAGGAGGGAAGTAAAAATGTAGCATTTTAGAATGCATTAAAACTTATGTTGCTGTCAACTTAAAATAGACTGTTATATATAGGGGCTCTTGTAAGTGAGGCTCATTCTAACCACAAAGTAAAAATGTAGAGTAGATACACAGAAGTACATAAAAAAGGAATCTAAGCATAACTTAAGAAAGTAATCAAACCATAAGGGAAGAGAACCAGAAACAATGAACAAAATAGCAATAAGTACATACCTATCAATAATTACTTTAAATGTAAATGGTCTAAATTCTCCAATCAAAAGACATAAAATAGCTGAATGGGAAAAAAATATAAGACCCATCTATATCTTGCCTACAAGAGACTCACTTCAGGTATAAAGACTCACACAGATGAAAGTGAAGGGATGGAAAAAGATGTTCCATGCAAGTGGAAACTAAAAGAAAACTGGAGTAGCTATACTTTTTTTAGGCAAAATAAACTAAAACAAAAAGAGTGTAATAAAATACAAAGAAGGGCACTATGTAATGATTAAGGGATCAATTCAACAAAAGGATATGACATTTGTAATATTTATGTAAATATTTATGTACCCAACATAGGAGCACCTAAATATATAAAGGAGATATTAACAGACCTAAAGGGAGAAGTTGGCAGCAATAAAATAATAGTAGGGATATTAATACCCTATTTATGTGAATGGATAGATCATCTAGACAGAAAATCAATAAGGAAATATTGGCCTTAATTGATACATTAGACAGATGAACTTAATAGATATAAACAGAATGTTCCATCAAAAACCAGGGTGTACATTTTTTTAAATGCTCATGGAAAATTCTCCAGGATAGATCATAAGTTAGGTCACAAAACAAGTCTCAATAAATTTAATAAGTTGAAATCATATCAACTGTCTTTTTTGACCACCACAGTGGTATGAAATTAGAGATCAATTACAAGAAGAAAACTGGAAAAATCGCAAAAATGTGGGGATTAAGCAGCATACTACTGAACAACCAGTGGGTAAACAAAAGAAACCAAGGGAGAAAAAAAATACCTTGGTGACAAATGAAAGTAAAAATATAACATACTATGGGATGCAGCAAAAAGTGGTTCTAAGAGGGAAGTTCCTAGAGATACTGGCCTACCTTAAAAAGCAAGAAAACCTCAATCTAACTTTCCACCTAAAAGAACTAGAAAAAGAAGAACAAATGACACCCAATGTTATTAGAAAGAAGGAAATAGCAAAAATCAGAGTGGAAGTAAATGAAATAATGACTAAAATGAAAAAAGATCAATTAGATCAATGAAACTAACAGCTGGTTCTTTGGAAAGATAAAAAAATTGGCCAACGTTTAGAATGACTCACCAATCAAAAAAGAAAGGACTCCAATAAATAAAATCAGAAATGAAAGTTGTTACAGCTGATACTGCAGAAATACAAAGGATTGTAAGAGACTACCATGAACAATTATATGTCAACAAACTAGATAACCTAGAAGAAATGGATAATTTTCTTGCAATGTACAGTCTTCTAAAAACTGACTTATAAAGAAATAGAAAATCTGAATAGATCAATTACTAGTAAGGAGATTGAATCAGTAACCAAAAACCTGCCAACAAAGAAAAGTCTTATGACCAAAGAAAAGTCTTAAGACCAGATGGCTTCATAGGTGAATTCTTCCAAACACTTAAAGAAGATTTAATACCTATCAAGAATTGAGGAGAAGGGAAAGCTTCCAAACTCATTTTAATGAGGCCAGCAATATCCAGGTACCAAAACCAGCTAAAAGGATACCACAAAGAAAGAAAATTACAGTTCCAGTATCCCCAATGATTACAGATGCAAAAATCCTCAACCAAATACTGGCAAACCAATACACCATGATCAAGTGGTATTTATTTCAGGGATGCAAGGATGATTCATCATCCTCAAATCAGTATGTGTGATATACCACATTAACAAATGAAGGATAAAAATCATATGAACGTATCACTTAACATACATTTATGATAAAAACTCTCACCAAAGTGGGTATATAGGGAATGTACCTTAACATAATAAAGACTATATGACAAGTCCACAGCTAATTTCACATTTAATTGTGAAAAAGGAAAACTTTTCCTCTAACATCTGGAATAAGACAAGGATGTCCCCTCTCTCCACTTTTATTCAGTATAGCATTGGAAATCCTAACCAGAGCAATTTGGCAAGAAAAAGAAAAAGCATCCAAATTGGAAAGGAAGAAATAAAACTGTCACTATTTGCAATGACATGATTTTATATATAGAAAAACCTAAAGACTCTACCAAAAAAATTGTTAGAAGTAATAATTTGCTGGGTATAAAATCAATATACAAAAAATGTTGCTTTTCTATATATTAACAACTGTCAAAAAGAATTGAGAATATAATCCTATTTACAATTGTATCAAAAAAACTAAAATACTTAGGAATAAATTTAACCAGGAGGTGAAAGGCCTGTTTACTGAATACTGTAAAACACTGATGAAATTGAAGACACAGATAAATGGAAATATATCCCATGCTCATGGAATGAAAGAATATTAAAATGTCCATCTTACCCAAAGGATCTACAGATTCAGTGTAATCCCATCAAAATCCCGATGGTATTTTTCACAGAAATAGAACAAACAGTCCTAAAATTTGTATTGAACCCCAAAAGACCCCAAGTAGCCAAAGCAATTCTGAGAAAGAAAGAGCAAAGCTGGAAGCACCACACTACCTGACTTCAGACGTACTGCAAAGCTATAGTAATGAAAGCAGTATGGCGCTGGCATAACAATGAACACATAGATCAATGGAACAGAATAGAATTCTCAAATAAATTCATGGATCTGTGGTTAATTTATGACGAGGCAAGAATATATAATGGGGAAAGGACAGTCTTTTCAATAAATGGTGTTGGGAAAACTGGACAGCCACATGCAAAGGAATCAGATTACTCTCTTACACCATACACCAAAAATTAGTTCAAAATGGTTGAAAGACTAAAGACCTGCCATGAAACTAAAGAAGCCATGAAACTCCTAGAAGAAGGCAGACTTGGTAAGTTCCTTGACATTGGTCCTGGTGATGATTTTTGGATCTGACTCTAAAAGCAAAGACAATAAAATGTCTTGATGTAGTCCCACTTGAAATAAACAAGTGGGACTACATCAAACAAAAAAACTTCTGCACAACCATCAACAAAATGAAAAGGTAACCTACAGAATAGGAGAAAATATTTGCAAATCATGTATCTGATAAGGGATTAATATCCAAAATTATAAAGAACTCATACAACTTAATAACAAAAACAATCCTATTTAAAAAGTGGGCGTATGGGATGACGCCTGGGTGACTCAGTTGGTTAAGCATCTGCCTTCAGCCCAGGTCATGATCCCAGGGTCCTGGAATCGAGTCTCCACAGTGGGGAGTCTGCTTCTCCCTCTGCCTGCCACTCCCCTTGCTTGTGCTCTTCTCTCTCTCTGAAAAATACATAAAATCTTAAAAAAAATAAAAATAAAAAATAAATAAGAAGTGGGCATAGGATCTGAATAGGTATTTTCCAAAGAAGAGATACAGATAGTGAATAAGCATGTAAAAAAGAGGCTCAACATCACTAATCATCAGGGAAATGCAGATCAAAAGTACAATGAGATATCATCTTACACTTGTTAGAATGGCTATTATCAAAAACACAAGAAATAACAAATGTTGGCCGAGATGTGGAGAAAGGGGAACTGTTGTGCATTGGTGGGTACTTAAATTGGTGCATCCACCTTGGAAAACATTATGGATGTTCCTAAGAAATTGAAGACAAAACCACCATATGGTTCAGTAATTCCACTTCTGAGTATTTATCCGAAGAAAATAAAAACACTTATTTGAAAAAATATATGTACATCTATGTTATTTGCAACACTATTCATAATAGCCAAGATATGAAAACAACCCGTGTCCATTGATGGAAGAATGGGTAAAGAAGATGTGGTGGGTATATATATAAAATGGAATATTATTTAGCCATAAAAAAAGAGATCTTGCCATTTTTGGCACCCTGGATGGACCTTGAGGATGTTACACTAAGTGAAATAAGTCAGACAGAAAGAAAAATACTGTACAATCTTACTTATATATGGAATCAAAAAACAAAACAATTGAACAAAACTCATAGAGAACAGAATGGTAGATGCCAGTGGGAAGAGGTTTAGGGGGTGGGCAAAATGGGTAGAGGGGTCAACAGGTATAAATTCCTAGTTATAAATCTGTGGGGACATCATATCTAGTATGGTGACTGTAGTCAATAATATTGTTGTACATATTTGAATGTTGCTAGGAGAGTAAATATTAAAAATTCTCATTGCCAGAAAAAAAAATTGTAACTTTGTATAGTGACAGACAGTAACTAGACTTACTGTGGTTATCATTTCCCAGCATATACAAATACCAAATTATAATGTTGTACACATGAAACTGATAAAGTGTTACATGTCAGTTTTATCTCAAAACAAAGAAAGCAGCCATTTTTTCATATTGCATTGATTTTTTTTTTTTTTTTTTTTACTTTTTAACCATGGCAAAATTTTTGATTGGCCATATAGCATGAGATAATTATATAATAAGTGTTCTTTTGTGTTTATTTTTGTTATTAAGCAGTATATTCTCTATATTATATATTCTTTAAAAGGTGTCTATAAAATTTGCTGTTGCCGTTATAATATTTATAGTAGCATGACATGATGGTATTTTTTATGAGGCAATACTTTCTTAATCCAGGTAACCTTGTCAGGGGGAAATGTGGAAACAGTAAGATTATGATCAATATTAAAGACTTATTGTGTATCAGATTTTGGCCTTTTCTCATATATTTGGTTCCATTTCTTATTTTAGTTAATCAAGTTTCTTTTATCTGCTTATCTGTTAGGAAAGACTGGTTGAACCAAAATTAGCTCTTTTGAATGGGATGAGGACAGAAGAGGATCATCTTAAAAAACGTCACCTTGGGTATAAAGTACTTTAGAGTTTTTAAGCCCTTTCACACATTTTCTTACTTGAGCTATGTATTATATATATTTTTGTAGGTATTTGCATCAATTTTTAGGAAGAAAATCCTCAAATTCTTGGGATCTGGCCTTGTCCCATGGAGTCTCTCAAGTACTATATAGTAGCTAATGTATTTCCTATTAGTCATCAACAAATATTCATAACTTGAATTCGTATCCAATTTATATGCTTGTATGAAATGCTTTGTGGGCCTGCATCTCTAAATAGTGGTCATGTGACTAGTAATATGTAAGGTATTTTTTTTTTTACAGTGATCATTATAATTCAGATACCCAGATTAGTACATTAATTGCATGTACTATTACATTTGTAACCACAATTACCTATCAAAACAATATAGAAAACTAAAATGAATTTTAAGACCGTCAATCAAAGACACCAAAAGCTTTCTGTATTCAGTTATGCTGATGTGTTTGTAAATTTTCACTAACCTATCATGGTTCTTTTCTGCAATGAACTTTTGATCTAAGGAGAAAATAATTGCTTGTGCAGTGTAATTCTTGTGCGTTGAATACAGTAACTATTTTGTACACTTCAGGTAAATCATTTATTTTCATTGATGATGCTTTTTTGGCAAAGTGGTTTTGCATTCAGAGAGCTATTTTGTAAAGTGATTGGTAACTCCATACTAGAGACATTTTGTGTGTATGTGTGTGCGTACACGCACGCAGTTCCTTTTAGTGGTGACACTGCTATTGGTAGTGATTGTGATTTTTCTATACAGATATGAGTAAAAAATACTGAGACCCCTCCATCTTTTCCTATTTATCTAGGAAACTCCCCAAATAGTACTTCATCACACCAACTAGAAACATTCTGAATGTCTCACCTGGGGTTTTTCTCCAATTGCTTTTGCTTATATCTTGCTGTACAAAGTGAATCATACATACAACAAAGCTACCACACCAAAATGGATGCATATAGTATAAATTGTAATGTAGTGAAAATTACAATGTTTAGAAGTAGAAGACCTGAAGTTTGGTTCATGGTTCTATCTCTTAATGGCTGAGTGATTTGAGGGGGAAACACCCATCCTTTCTTGAGCCCAAGGCTCTTTATATGTACCTATCCTGCCATCCTAATAGAACTACAAAACACTTTGTAAACTGTAAAACACACAGTGTGTTTTACAGTATTACATTGTTATGGTAATAATCAAAGAAATGTCTCATGGTAGTTCTTAATATACATTTTCCCAAGAAGGTACTGAACCACAACTACTGCCAGCTGATAGTGACGCATGCACGCATTCATTACTTCATTCCACAGTGTCAGTTTAGAAGCCAGTTATACTTATAAATGTTTTTATGGATCTTCTATGAAATCCCCTAAACCAAAGACTACAGTTAAAGTCACCCTTTTTATGAAAAGGCACAAACAACCATGAGGATTATCCCTCATCCTCCCATCTAAATATTAAAATGCCTGCATTTTGCTGCATACCCATGGCATCCTTTTCTCATTTTGTTTGAACTATTTTCTTTAGCTGAATATTGTATATACTCTGTAAATTAGGGATTAAATGACTACTTCTAAACTAAGGTCACATGAATTCAGAGGTGCGAAAGTTTCTGGAGTAGTATTTTGAGGTATGTGGTAGTAGTTAAGAATCTGTCTTTTTTCTTTTTTAAGATTTATTTGAGAGAGAGCATGCATGGGGGGAGAGGTTCAGAGGGAGAAGAAGAGGGAGAGGGAGAGAGAATCCAAGTATACTGTGTGGAGTTCAGAGCCCAATCCTGGGCTCGATCCCACGACCCTGA
Organism: Mirounga leonina; assembly: GCF_011800145.1. Lineage (NCBI taxonomy): Eukaryota > Metazoa > Chordata > Mammalia > Carnivora > Phocidae > Mirounga > Mirounga leonina. Next base: position 21,404,506 of record NW_023270513.1, read on the forward strand.
GATCACTACCTGAGCTGAAACCATGAGTAGGGGCCTTAACTAACTGCGCCACCCAGGTGCCTAAGGAGAGAGAGAATCTTAAGCAGGCTCCACGCCCAGTATGGAGCTGTGAGATCATGATCTGAGCCAAAATCAAGTCCATGCTTAACTGACTGAGACACCCAGGCACCCCACCCCCCTTTTTTAGTTGTGCTGAATGTTCAAATACAAAAGACCAGGTTTCCTTTAAACATGTTTTAAACCAAATAATGGTTTAAAGGAAATGCTTTTCAAATTCGTTATTCTTATTCTAAGAGCAATACAGTATGTTTCAGAAAATTGGATAATGGAGTTAAGGAGAGAGACTTAAAAAAAAAACCGCACCCCCATAACCCTAACATGAACCACTGTTAGTAATTTGGTAACGATATTCAGTCATTTTTCTGCTGTGCAGATATACTTTTTTTTAATTTAAAGATTTATTTATTTTAGAGAGAGAGCATGAATGGGAGGGGGAGAGGGATAGGGAGAGAGAATTGCAAGCAGACTCCACATTGAGCACAGAGCCCAATGCGGGGCTTGATCCCAGGACCCTGAGATCGGGTCGGCTTGATCCGAAACCAAGAGTCCGTCATTTAACCAATTGTGCCACTCAGGCGCCTTTGTATAGATATACTTTTAACATGGTTTCTACTACTCTTTGTAGCTATATTTTTCTTTTAGAAATGCATCCCTGTTTTATGATGAGGTAAACGGATACAGGTGGTTTTTGGTAGATTATAGCTTCTGATAGCAAAGTAGTATTTTAATCATTCTTGGCACCCTAACTTCATTTAATTACAGTCTGATTACTGTAAACTCAGTATCTAGAGGCATTTGATGCCTTAAATAGTTCTGGCTTGATTTTGTCTTTAGTAATGTTTGAGTATATGAGCAGCTATTTTTATGTGTTTTCCTGGATAGCTTAAAAAATCTAATGAAAAATGTCCATGATCTATTCCATTATTGGATGAGCATAGTACACAAATTGCTATCAAGATATGGAACAACAGTGAATCTCAGTTGTTTCTGATGGGTAACTCTTTACAATGATACATTTTTGTTATTTATGAAATATGAATAATTTGGAAAAAATCTATGGGTTTCTGAATAAATACAATGTAGCAGAAAAATGTATTAATAAGTCTCATGAAATTTTATAAACCTCTACCTCTATTTCCATTACTTTTGGGGCTGCTGTTGATTACTGTTGCAAACGAAGCAAGATCTTCTTTTGGAAAAATTACTTGTATTAAACAGATGATTAGGCTGCTTAAATAATTTCATGCTTTTGTGTTTAATTTAGTCCAATTATAAATGTCACATCAGATTGTGTGTGAGTATACAAGTATATAATTTAAATTGTATTTCTGAGTGATCACATTTTAAGAAGTTGATTAAACTCACCCCAAGTATTTTATAAGTTTTTTGTATGTAATAAATTAACCATTTGAATGGAGTTAAAACAAGATTGGAATTTTGGCATTTAATACCTTTATTAAAAGAATTGATAAATTATTTTTTAGTTACCCATTTTGTCCTTTTTAAAAATATTTATTTATTCTAGAGAGAGAGCAAGAGCATGAGCGGGGGTGGGGGTCTAGAGGGAGAGGGAGAGAGAATCTCCAGCAGACTCCCCCCTGAGCATGGAGTCCAATGAGGGGCTCCATCTCATGACCATGAGATCATGATCTGGGTGGAAATCAAGAGTCAGACGCTTAACCAACTGAGCCACCCAGGCACCCCCATTTTGTCCTTCTTATTATTGAATGTGTAAGGAAATAACTACCACATTTTATTATTTACTGTATTTTTTTATTTTGAGAAATTTTAAATCTATAAAGCAAACAAGCAAAGGAAAAAAAAGAGATACAAACCAAGAAACAGATTCTTAACTATAGGGAACAAACTGATAGTTAGCAGAGGGCAGGTGGGTATATGGATGGGTTAAATAGGTGATGGGAGGAGTAAGGAGTGCGCTTGTAATGAGCACTGGGTGATGTATGGAAGTGTTGAGTCACTATATTGTACACCTGAAACTAATATTACACTGTATGTTAACTATACTGGAATTAAAAAGGAAAATGTTATTATAAGATATAATATTACAGTGAATACCACATTTCTCATTCAGATTCTCCCACTGTTAACATTGTCATATTTGCTATATTCTTTTTATTTCTCCTTTTTTCTCTTTTCTCAGTCCTAGTTGCTGATTAGTATTCATTCCTAAATACTTTGTCATGTATCTCTTAAGAACACAGTCTTGTCCTGTATAAGCATAGTATAATTTTTGAAGTCTGAGAATTTATCATTGATATAATACTGTTATCTTATATACAGCCCATGTTCAAATTTCCCCAACTCTCCCAATAATGTCCTTTATAACTTAACTTTTTTTTTCTCTAGGATCCAATCAAGGGTCATGTGTTAGGTTTATTTGTTAGATCTTCCTAGTCTTTAATCTAGAACCATCCCTAGATTTAAAAAAAAATTCATTCCATTCACATTTTAATGAGACCAAACCAGTTATTTTACAGAATTTTTCTCAGTTTACATTTCTTTGATGTTTCCCCATAATTAGATTTAGGGTAAACATTTTTTGTCACGGACGCTTACGTAGGTGATGTTTGTCCTCGGTGTGTCACATCATGAGGCATGTGGATATCAATTTACCCCATTGTTGGTGCTGTTAAGTGTGATCACTTCTTTGAGAAAGTATCTTCCATATTTGTCTTTGTAATTAACAAGTCATATGTGGTGTTATACTTTGAGATCATGTAAATAACCTGTTCCTCCACAACATTTCATAGGGTTTTAATATCAGTTGATGATTCTTGCCTGAATCAAATTATAACTGGGGTTTTACAAAATGATGATTTCTAATTTCATCATTCCTTCTACATTTATCATCTGATATTTTTTTTCTTCTTTAAACCTTTTTGATTTTTTTTTTAAATACTAGTATGGACTGATGGATTCTTTAAATTCACTGCCATAACTTACTGATAAAAACTCTATTAAAGCCTTTCAATTACTTTTTTTTAAAAATTTCATTTTATGTTATGTTAGTCACCATACAATACATCATTAGTTTTTGATGTGGTGATCTATAATTCATTGTTTTCATATAACACCCAGTGCTCCATGCCATACATGCCCTCCTTAATACCCACCACCGGGCTAACCCATTCCCCCACACCCCTCCCCTCTAAAACCCTCAGTTTGTTTCTCAGAGTCCATAGTTTCTCATGGTTCATCTCTCCCTCTGATTTCCCCCCCTTCATTTTTCCCTTCCTTCTCCTAATGTCCTCCATGCTATTCCTTATGTTCCACAAATAAGTGAAACCATATGATAATTGACTTTCTCTGCTTGACTTATTTCACTTAGCATAATCTCCTCCAGTCCCATCCATGTTGATGTAAAAGTTGGGTATTCATCCTTTCTGATGGCTGAGTAATATTCCATTGTATATATGGACCACATCTTCTTTATCCATTCATCTGTTGAACGGCATCTCGGCTCTTTCCACAGTTTAAGCCTTTCAATTACTTATTGAAAATAACAAAATAAAGAAATTAAACAATTAATATTTTTTTGGTTTGAACTTTATGAGGCAGTTATACCTGTACTAATTTATTAACTCTCATCTAGGAGCAGTTCTGTCCTCCTCCCATCCCAAAGAAAACATTAGATAGGTATAGTGGAATTTGAAGTAATGAAATGTCTGACATGATACATTTATTCACTGCAGTTGTTATTTTTGGGCCTTAGATTCATTGCTGAATAATCCTTCTGAATTTTCTAAACATTAAAATCTACTTTTGTAGCTTATCAGACATAGAAATCTTATATGAGATTGCTATTTGAATTAGAAGGCCTTTAGACATCTTTATTTTCAGAATTCCACTATTTACAAAGTCATGACTATTTTTAGCTGTTACCAAGCATGAATCTGTAAATACCCACAGATTTGTTTTCTGAAAAAAAAAAAAAAAAAAAAAAAAAAAAAAAAAAATGGCATTTACATATAGGAATGTCATAGTGTTTGATCAGCTAGAGCAATGCTTTTCAAATGGTTTTCCTTGCATGTTCTTCACCTAAGGCTTTGGTAGAGGTGCTTCATGAGTTCTGCAAAATTTTTCCCCACTTATGTTTAAAAAGAGAGCTTTAATTGGGGCGCCTGGGTGGCTCAGTCATTAGGTGTCTGCCTTGGGCTCTGCTCGGCAGGAGGCCTGCTTCTCCCTCTCCCACTCCCCCTGCTTGTGTTCCCTCTCTAAGAGCTGTGTCTCTCTCTGTCAAATAAATAAAAATCTTTAAAAAAAAAGCTTTAATCATTTTAATTGGTTATAAAAATAACACCCATGTTCAAAGACATTCAGATTAGTAATTTATAAGACCAGATAAATTCACTTTAGTGAACCCCTCAGAATGTAATTTCTCTTGGTATCTTTAATGGTACAGTATCCTAAGATTGTAAGAGATGCTTTTTTAAATCTCTTAATATTTATATTTACTTATTTGTGAAAATCTGGGTTTTCTTTGTATAATACAACTGAAACAACATGTGTAAATCATCTATATGCTTTGTTTAATAGGACTGTGCAGCCGTTTTGTAAAATGCCTGATGTTGGATGTTTCCGCTTATCCATATAGTCTCATTGTTATTCTTGATTGACTTATAAAATCAATTTTCACTAATGGAATACTACTTTAATATACTTGAGAAAATATGTTTAATCTTTTGAAAAAAGTTTTTAAACCATCAATCTTAGAGAAAATAGCCATTTCAATATGCAAATTTAGTATGTCCATTATTTAAAGTGTGTGTGTGTGTGTTTGTGACTTTTATGTTTATTTCCTTTCATGGGACATTGAATCAGGACTTGAAAATTAGCTTTCTTTGATCTTAATAAAATATAAGGGTGGAAATTAGAAATTCTTACTGCTTTTAAGTATAAAGAATAATTTTAATGGTCTGGATTGAGGGGTCATGAAAAGCAGCAGTTATATTTAGCTGTAAATCTGTGTGGCTGAAATATAGAGTGGCAAAATGGTCAAGGAGCTATGAGGAGGGCAGTGATATAGTGGCATTACTGTATTTCAGAGCTGACACTGGAGTTTGTATTGTTTATTAGATCAAGGTAAAGTTTAGTCAAAAGTTTTGTGGCCCTTTGTAATCGATTTCCTTCATTCTGATACAGCATTAGCTTTCCAACATAAAGATTTCCCTTCTGATAAAAGGTTCTCCTTATTACCTCTACCATATTCTACTGTCCATTTTGTATCTGTATCTTGGTTTCTCCTCTTCTAACTGGTGTACTTTGAATCATTAGGATAAAACATTTCTGAAGTTTCATTATGTAAGCATCATTTGCTGCCTCTTAGAGAAAAAAATAATTTTCTAGTCACATTTTCCTAATTGCCAAAATTATTCTTTTGTTCTACACTCAAACTGTTTTCCTAAAAATACATAAATACAAAGACTACATAAATATAGATAAGCATTTTATGGATTAAGGTAGAACATGAGATAATTTCCTTATGTAAGGAACAACTATTAAGTTCTTTAAGATCCTGTTTATATAGCTCTCTTGTGCAAGGAAAATAGCTTAGGTAAAACAGTGTATGCAGATAAATGTTATGTGGAAATAGAGACTGAATTAACACTAAAATGTTAAAACACATATTTATAAAGTTAAGCATCTTCACTTACAGACTTCAATTTTAAGAAATAAAATTAATACTATTGAAGATAGAGGTATAAAAATGATCCTATAGTGCTTTTAAATGTACAGAACTTTACAATAGTGTAAATATAAGCATCTATTATTAAATGAGTGAAATCAGACTCATCTGATGGACTATCAGGGTTTAAAAAAAGTGTGCAGTTGGAAAAAATTAATGTGGCAATTGTCACAGCCAAACAATTTAAACACATCTCTCCTTACTAATATCCTTGTGCTATGTATAGGATTTGCTTAATTAGGGAGAAGGAGATGTGATGGTATGTGGTTCATGAGTTTAGAGAGCAGTGAGTGGCTTCAGGACCTAGATGATAAAACTGGACTTCAGTGAGTCTGTTTGAACGGTGTAGATACTGGATTATTGTGGAGGAAATCAATGCAGAATGGACACCTTGGAAATGTTGGCTGGACCTTGACTGTAGTTTGGAGAATAGCCATTTCTGTAAGGTTGCCTAATCATAGTCACATAATTTCTAATAGGTGAACAGCAGTGGTTAAGGAAAAAAAAAAAGACGACAGCCTCTAGAGTCAGTCTGGCTGGGTTTGAATCCTGGCGGGTTTTATAATCTTCATTTTCTCATCTGTAAAATGGTGATGACAGAAAATAGCATCTACTTCCAAGGTTTGTTGTGAGGATTAAATGTTAACCATGGTGATTGTTGTCATTACTAGGGGAATGAAATGGGTTTGGTTTTAGACACAAAAAACTGAATTTGCTGTGTGAAAGTAGTAAAATCTAAGTGGAAATATCTGATAAACTCTTTGAGAAGCTGAATCAAAATTAGGTAAAAGGTGAGAGCAAGAGTTGTTTTGTGAGTCCTCACAGAGGAGCCATAGTCCAAACCTTAGAAAATTGGGGGCTCCCTGTGAGGGAGAGAGTAGATAGAAAAGAGTAGAGGGACAAAGACTGTATCCAGGGGAATGCTCATGTTTTGAGAGCAGAAGGATGAACTGGAGCTAATGGCCCAAACAGAAGAGCAGAGGAGAATGTCCTTGAGGAATAGAGGGATCAGGGAGGTGTGCAATCTCAAGTGACACGTTCACAAGTTGAGGAAACCTGTTTATGTTTGAAGAAACCAAGGGAGTTAATACAAAATATGATTGTACCCACAAGCCCTTTTCCACAGAAAGATACTGAAAGTCTTTTCATCAGTGAAACTTTACACGATTGCATAGTATAAAAGTTATTTAGTGCAGTAGTAATCAAGAATTTGGCAGCTGAAATGAACTAAATGGCCCCTTGATAACCTCTGAAGAAGTTAGTATCCTGTAAGTGCTCACCTGATTACCAGGGAGTAATTAAGGTACTGTGGTGAATGGGGCTTCAGGTAATTAGAACTTGGAATTAGTCCGGTCTGTTGTGAATAGCTGTGATTGTAAGCAGATTTTGTGAGAGTATCAAGACTGGTAACAAATATAATTTATTACTCTAAATGTCATTCCTACTACAGAAAAGATAACAGATGTATTTAGATCAGTTTCTGCTTGTGTTTAAAAAAAATACACAAAGTATACACAAAGAGAACACTGACAGTGTTCTCTGCATAGCTATTTAACAGAGGAAAGAGTTACAGAAATAAGTGACAGAGTCCAAACTGAAGCACCTCATTGTGCTTTACTTCCAGTGACAATGACACTAATCCTTTTACTTTACTCCAGTGATTAATGTTTTGTTTTACGGACTCTTTACAGTATTAGGAAGATTTCAAAAGCTTAAGGATAACCCTGGTCGGTATTGTATATGTTACTGCTAGTAAATTTTCTTTTAATATAGCCTGTGCCAAATTTTAAAAAATGTAATAATTGAAGCTAGTATGCAAGCAGTAGCTTCTGTAATAAAATAATTTTATATTATGTACCATGATGTAAACCTTATTGCTTGCTCTGATTTATATGCAAATATGTCTTTTTCTTATAGTTTACACTGATTTCAGCTGTTATCTTAGTTTTTGTGTTCTAGGCTACATCCATTTTTTCTATGATTATCATAATAAAATAGGCAAGCAGGAAAAATTATGACTACTTCCTGTCTCATTTTGTGTATTTGTTTCAGTAGCAGTACCAATCCTTTAGACAACCAGTGTTGTTGATGTCATGAATTTACAGTAAACATGTGGAATTTACATATATAAAACATAGATGTCATGCTGGTGAATTCAACTTACATGCCATGGAATAGAACTCTTGCAGTGAGGCTCTTTCAGGTAATTTAAATCTCAGTGGGAACCAAGAAATGGATTTTGAACTAATACATTTTTGAAGTCTTCGAAGATAGGAGATTGTAATATTATGTGTAAAGAAAAAAAGGTTGGTGATTTAAGTTAAAGAGGTTTAAATTTAACAAAGTGATTAAAAGTAATTTCAAGATTTATTTCCCCTTTATAAAAATTGTTTTTCATTGGCTTAAAGGAAATTGGTTAAAAAATTAAGTTCCTTTTCAACATAATGCCAAATAGAACTAAAAATACCTTTTGACATTGGGAACTTTTTCTAATGAGAAGAATGCAAAATTGTGTTTGTGGGGGCTTATTGTAATTTATTCACCAATACTGTTGTTCATTAGGATGGTAGACATCACTCTTAAGGGATATTTTATGCTAGCTTTTTTTAAGATTTTTTTTATTTTAGAGAGAGAGAGAGAGAGTGAGCGAGAGAGCACGAGTGGGAATGGCAGAGGGAGAGGGAGAGAGAATCTCAAGCTGACTCTGCACTGAACACAGAGCCTAATGCGGGGCTTGATCTCACAACCCTGAGATCATGACCTGAGCCAAAACCAAGAGACAGGGCTTAACTGACTGCACCACCCAAGTGCCCCTATAGCAGCTTTTGTATCAGGTAAAATTATATCTTGATAAAATATTCTTCTAATTTTAGAACTTGAAGGAAAACGTATAACTACCTTAAAATGAGGTAGTAGTAATAATCTTACAGCTAATTAAGACTCTGCCACTGAGGTGTTATAATTGTTAGCTCCTTTTCACACATTTGTTTTCTACCAACGATGATGTCTAATGGTACAGATCAACAGTTACGGGCTTCTCATTTGCATTGTCATATTACTTCGTGTAAACTTCTCACACATCTAACCTGAAATTCTAATGATTTGTTTACTGTTCAGTCTCTTTCAGGAGACTTGTGGGATCCTTGAAGGTTGGGACTGTGTTTATATTTCTATTCCAAACAAATCTTGCATAATGCTTGATATTAGTTGATAGCTGATAAATTCTATGAAGGCTGCTGTAACAAATGTTTAAAGGGTCTGGCAAGACTTAGGGCCCATCATCCTGCCCTTTTGACATATTTTGAGGAAAATGAATTAAACTCTTAGTATTACCCAAGGAAGCATGCAAATTGCACAAATCAAATTGTAGGTCAGAGAAAATTGTGATGTCCGTAATGGAATAGTTAACATGTTTATGTTTCAAATATTTCAGTCAATGTCAATTCTAAGAGGAACTTTTGTTACTGTGTACTAGTTCTATTAGTACCGTAAGCCCCTTATCAAAGGCTGTGTTTAATTTTTGTTTCTGTTATGCCTGTTACCTAACATTGCCAGGAATACAATAGATGCTCATTGAAAATTTGAATGATCAGTGTTTACTGGTTTATTGTCAGTATAACCTTCCAGCTCTCCCACTAGATAACAAGCAATTTGAGAGCAGGACTAAAGTAGCATTCATTTTTTAATTCTTCTCTCTCCAACATTCAAAACAGTTCCATGTGTATATTAGGGATTCCTAAGACTACTTCCACATTTGAAGGTTGTTAGAAGGACCCACAGGACTCAAAATATAGTTCTACTAATAGCTGAGATTTATTATACTGACATAGTAGGATACACAATCAGATCATATGGGGAAAAGTACAGGTGGATTCTGGAGGAATCATGGGGGCAGGCTTCTTTATGCTCTGTCTCTCCCATGAGGGGTCACATACAGTGCTCTCTTCCCACAGTGGTGAAAATGAACCAGTGTATCTGTAATTTCTTGCCCAGGGAAGCCCATTAAGGAGTGAGTTCCCAAGGGTTTTATTGGGGGTTGGTCATATAGGCATTTTGTTTAGCATGTAGCAAAATTCCAGATGCCCAAAAGTAAAGCAAGTATTCAGTATAATCCACAGTATTTGTATAAGCAGGCACAGGAAACCATCCTTGTAAGTTAGGGAGCAGTGGGAATGCCACCAAACCAAGTTCCCAGACACCAGCCAAATGTCAATCTTGCTAGCAAGCCTTAGTCTTAGACGTGTTATGTTAATGCTTTTCTGCACAGCATGGTTTGTATGAATGCCACTTTTGGTAGGAAAAGGAATCTGGATGGTATTTCTTTTAGTACTTCAAACTCATCTGATGGTTAATATGTTGGATAGGGAGATTAAGATTGTCTTTATTAGGGATACTTCTAATGCCTTGGTTTAAATGCCTGTCCATCAACTTGCATTGTTGCTAAATTCCCATCTTGAGCTTTACTTATTTATTTTTAAGTTTTAAATTCCAGTTAACATACAGTGTAATATTAGTTTCAGGCATACAATTTAGTGGTGTAACACCTGGTACTCATCACAACAAGTGAACGCCTTAATCCCCATTAGCTATTTGACCCATCCCCCCCCCACCCACCTCCCCTCTGGTAACCATCAATTCATTCTCTAATGTTAAGAGTCTGTTTCCTGGTTTGCCTCTCTCTTTTTTTTCCCTTTGTTCATCTATTTTGTTTCTTAAATTCCACATATGAGTGAAATCATATGGTACTTGTCTTTCTCTAACCTATTTCACTTAGCATAATACTCTATACCTCCATTCATGTCATACAAATGGCAAGATTCCGTTCTTTTTAATGGCTGAGTAATATTCCATTATATATCACATCTTTTTATTTTAGAGTTAAATACTTTAGTTCTACAAGGATTATAACAAAAGATAGCAATCCCCTACCTAATGTTCCTACTCCCAAAACCCTACCCCAAATTTTGAATTCTTATATCTGTTTCTGCTAATATAAATTTTCATATTTATTTCAATGCCCTTATCAGTTATTCTACTTCTTGATTTCTTCATTTTTAGATATACTTTATTGACTTCCTAATATAGAAAAGGAAAATTTAGCTCTCTTATACTAACTGCACATATACTTTTCTTACTCCCAATTTTACTGAATAAACATTTAATGTTTATTGTGTTACGACTTTGCAAATATTGTTCACAGCTGAGCCATGCAGTGTACTATGATTGCATTTTTACACCTTTTTTCTTGTTACAAAAGTATTTCTTTTTCCTCTGCAGTTGAAACTTGCCATTTAAAAAATCATTTTATCATATTCTATATACCAATCACAAATTGAAACCCAAACTTTCCTCCCCAGTGCAATTAATCATGTCAGGTAATCTATCAGTTCTTTTTTTTTTTTCTTTTTAAAGATTTTATTTATTTGAGAGAGAGAGAGAGCATGAGCAGGGGAAGCAGCAGAGGGAGAGGGAGAAGCAGGCTCCCCGTGGAGCAGGGAGCCCGATGCGGGGCTCGATCCCAGGATCCTGAGATCATGACCTGAACCGAAGGCAGACGCTTAACCGACTGAGCCACCCAGGCCCCCCTCGTAATCTATCAGTTCTAGTTCTCTTTTTCTTGGAGATATTTCTCTTGGAGCCCTCCATCCTCTGCTGTGATCTGGATTGATTTTAAGGTTCATGGCCCAAACATACCTGTCTTTACTCCCGCCCCCAGCTGAGCTTGAAAGCTTGCTACAAGTACAAGCTTATGCTCCATGTCCTCTTGCAAATACAGTCAACTAGGTTGTAGTTTGTTGATTTCTGGTTACAGATAGTTGTTATAGACGCACATAATATATCAGCTTTTATTTATAGTGTTTAATTTTATTTTGGTTGGTGGGTTAGGGTATTGATAGGACAGGAGCCAAGAAAGCAATAAAACAAAGAAAAATGAGAATTTCAGAAAATCTCTGGCATAAAACAAAAAATATTGTTACAGTATCACGTCCTAAAATGTTCATAACTTAATTTCTGAGCTATTTAGATGAATCTCTGATAAATGGCATCTGATCACCTTTGATTACTATTTTATGTAGTTTTTGTGATAACATGTTTTCTGATTTTAAAAGTTTCTATCAATTGGGCTTTATCATCCTGCTTTTTGGAATACAATTATGGCAGTTTTATATTCAGTAGAAGCCCCCTTATTAGGAACTCAGTATTCTGACTGATCTCAAGTATTTGCGGTATTGTCCACATTTCTGCAAATTAAGCGGAAAAAAGACTCTTTTTAAAAAAGATTTTATTTATTTATTTGAGAGAGAGACAGAGATGGCAACAGAGATAGCAAGAGAGAGCAGGAGGAGGGAGAAGAGGGAGAAGCAGGCTCCCCACTGAGCAGGGACCCCCCTGACGATGTGGGATTCCATCCCAGGACCCTGTGATCATCACCTGAGTCAAAGGCAGATGCTTAACTGACTGAGACATCCAGGCACCCCAGAAAAAAGACTCTTGTGTGTCTCAGAGAATCATGGGTATCAACTCAGGCTCTCACCCAGTTATTCTTGTGTTTTGAAAAGAAAAAAATAAAGGTGCTACTGACAGTAAGATGTGACAGCTAACAGTGGAAGGAAGCAATATAAAAATATAGTAGTCTTTGGTTATTTCATAGAGAGAAAAACAGCCCAATGCTCTTCAGGAGTTTTGGGGGGCATTACTGTATCATTGCACAGAATAGAAATTGATCTTGATGAAGAGTCATCGAAGGGGTATTCAGTGTATTCTTCAGGGCAGCCTAGGTATAATATATTTTCAGATAGTTTCCATTAAGAATGATTAGCCTTTTTTTTTTTTTTTTTCCTTTTTGCTGTTATACATAAAAAAGATTTATCCTTCAGGTACATAGCCCACATTCATAGATCACTGATTATACTGGATGAAGGATTTGTGTTTAGCTTTTAAGAAAAGCTCATGGGAAAAATATATATCTGTGACTTACTGGACACTTAATATAATTAAAAATGTCATGAGTGTAACTACAGAAGAACTGCCTCAAGTATAAGAGGGAAGTTTCCAGAAATATTTGGTAAAATTTGGGATGCATTTTGCATGTTTCCCCTATTGCCTCATACGGGTATTTCTGAGTCTTACTTAAAAAAATAATTGGTCACAAATAAAATATATTGTTCTTCAAAGATGTTTCCTGTTCCTGTTGAGGCAAAGAAGTCAACGCTTTGGAGAGGGGAGGCAATTAAGCATAGAAATAGCATAAAAGATACTTGAATTCTGGTGCTATTTCATGGGGAGGAAAACAACTATTATTAGACTTCAGGAATACAGTTCTTAGCAAGCTGGCAGTTTACTTATCAACTGGGAGAGTGATTAGGCCAGTTTTGTTATATAAGGATCCACCCCTGTCCCAGCACCTCTACTGGGTAACTATCCAATAACATTTACTGACCATTTCCAATGTGTGCCAGGAACTCTGAGAAATGTTTTTCATGGATGACCTCATTTAATCTGAAGTATACTCCTATGGGGTGGTCATTATTTTTATCTTCATTTTAGGAGAAAGCTGAAATTCAGAGAAGTTAGCTAACTTGTCCAAGGTTAGTTGTGTCTGATCTCTTAACTACTATGCTGTGTTGCTTCCTACCCAAATGTACTTCCTAAGTGACATGATGCAATATCCAGTAGGTTTTCCCCAGTTGCTATTGGGCAACAGGGATAATTATAGATGTAACAATATATAACAAATAGAAAATGGCTCCTTATTAGTCTAGGAATTTCTAGTAGGGGAATCTACTTTTAAATGAAATTCAGACCTATCATCCTTTTTTTTTTTTTTTTTAAGATTTTAATTATTTGAGAGAGACAGAGAGAGTGACAGCACAGGTGAGGAGGAGAGAGAGAAGCAGACTCCCAACTGAGCAGGGAGCCCAATGCGGGACTCGATCCCAGGACCCTGAGATCATGACCTGAGCCGAAGGCAGAGACTTAACCGACTGAGCCACCTAAGCGCCCCTATCATCCCTTATTTTTAAGTTCAGTACTATGAAGGAATGCTTTGGGTCATTATATTTATTAGTCCCCATGTGGTTTTGGCGGTTACTCTTCTGTATTGTTTTGATACTTTCTTACAAGTGGTCCTTGACTGCTCAATTATAGATAATACTTTTATCCTCCTGAACATGGGTACTTGGACCCCAGAATGCCGGAACTCTCCTCCCTTGCTTTTGGGCTTCTATTGCTATGAAAAATGGGGCAGTGCTCCTTTCTTCCTTAATGAGCAACTCAGTTTTCAGAGCTTCCTCTTGAGTCTTCTCTTCCTGCCACTCATTGTAGGGGAGTTCAGGGCTTAGAACTTGTATTATTACAATAGTACATTATTTTATGGATTAACTGCATTTTTCAGGATAGCATTGGTACTTAAGCATTTTATTTAAACCTGTTTTTCTTATTAAATATGTCCCAGCATTTTTTGCCAACTGATTTACAAACATACTTTAGAATGCAGCCCAATTATAAATTGAGACTGCTTGTATAACACATAAAGGGTTGGGGATAGCTTTTCTATCAGATTAGATTGAATATGCTAGTTAATTTGGATTCTGTGATATATATGAAATTATGTATGCTGCAGTTAAACACTTCAGTTGCTATAAATTTCAATAGTATGTAAATTTAATGTAACTTTGGAGACTTAGAGTTGGTTTGTTCATTTCAATGTTAATTTACTTAAATTTTAGATATTTTAAAATAAGTTTGTGTAGGCCTGGTAATGTTTTTATTTCAATATCATTAAATTTTGAAATGAAAGTTACTTTAAAATAGGCTCCAAGGAGGTGTTACATTATTAGCAATGAGTTTGGATGTTTTGAAGAAAGTATACTTGTCAATGAATAAACAATGAAACTGCTGTAGAATCTTTTTATAATGCTGTTATTACAAGGGCACACTACCTGTTATGAGGACTTATTTTGCTATATCATGATTTTACCATAGAATGATAGTTTCAGGATCAATAGGATTTTGGGATATTAAAATCTGTTATTTTGGGTTTTTGGAGTTTAAGTTCTATCATGTTAGATCTTCTGTTTAAGGAAAGCATATTTGGAAACCTAGTTCTAACATGTTGGAGAGTGTTTAAAGAGGTCAGCCTAGCTTATTTTCTATTTTGATTTTGGTCCCTATTATGCACTTAATACTGATCTTTCTTATGTTACTCTTTTTTCTTTCTTTTTTTTTTTTTTCCAGTGCAAAAAGGTGGTTTTCTTTAAGTATGGGCACAGGACCCATGGGCAGAAAGGGCTGCCTGTTATTCTTTTCTTTGTATTTTATTTCCACACTTAAAAAGTAATAACTTTATGCAAATAGTACAACTATCTTGTGGAAAAGTCAAAGAAAACATATTACTCTCCCCCTGAAAAGCAATGCATCTTAATCTCACTATCCAAAGAAAAGCAGTGTTAGTGTTTGACACTATTTTTCATTTTTACTCAACATGATAGTATGATTGTCTTTCCATGTCAAAATATATAAAGCTGCATGATTTTTAGTGGCTCCATAGAATTCCTTTATGTTGGAGATGTGGTGGATACCCCATCCTCCAAAAAACTGTAGACTATTTAAAATGGAGGGAAATAGGTTTATCTGGGGGAAATAAAGTAGAGGTGGAGAGCATAGAGTTACAGAGGGCATGTAAGTCCAGGAGAAGAGGAGAAAGAAATAAGGTATGAGTCAGTTCATGAGCAGGGACCTTTAACAGAATAATAACCTTGCCCCATGGAGAATGGAGGCTTAATGAGTGACAGAGTCCCAGGAATTGCATTAACTAGATAAATCTGTTTTTCCAGGGGAAGGAAAATGTGAGGGCTTGGAGAGGAGGATTAAAAGTCACTAATACTGTTCCATTCCAGAGAGCAGAGTGAAAGTCCCTTCTCCTCTTTGAAAACATGTCATGCATTATGTGGATATATAATAATGTATTTAACCATTTCACTATTGAAAGACATTTAGATTGTTTTCAATTTTTAACCATTGTAATTCTAAAATAAACATTCTTATTTATGCAATCTTGAGAACTTGTTTAATTTTTTCCCTTTTAGATAGAAGCAGCAAAATTTCTGGGTCAGAAAGTATACCTATTTGAACATTTTTGATAATTACTACTAAATTGCCAACTCTCATATCTTTTATGTTCCATTTTTATTAGGGAAGTTAGAAAATAACTTGAATATTTGAGTACTTATTCATCAGACATTTATCTTTACCTCATTTAATCCTCACAACTCTATAAGGTAGATAGAATTCTTGCTCTCTTAGAGATGAAGAAACTGAAGCTTAGAGTGACAAAGTAACTTGCCTGAAGTCTCAGAATTTGTGGAATGGAATCAGGAGTCAGAGCTAGGTGTGATACCAAAGTCTCTGATCTTTACACTGTGTCAAGATGCATCTTTTTTATTTTTCTGTTACATTCCTCTACTTACCAAGCTGTGCTTTGCTTAAGGATGGGTTATTGGGACTGAGAACATTATAATAATTGAAATTAGTATCTCAGGATTTTATTTTTCTCTACCTCCAACCTATCCCTGACATAAGGCATTTAATACCTTACTGAAATCATCTTTGTTCTTTACCAGCTATACCATAAGTTACCTTCTTTGTCAGAAAAGTAAATATGTAAGAAAGTAGATAATTCAGAGCAAAAATTATCCCATCCCCTATTGGGGGAGTATGGCTTGAGGTATATTTTATGCATGGGTCATTTTGTGCATTTGACTAATTTTAGAAAAGATTTACTGAACTTTCATAGGAAAAACACTGAATTTGCCACTATAAAACTAGTATGATAGAAATGGAATCTCATGCACACCAAATTTACAATGTAGTTCAGAGAAAAATTATACATGTGTAGGTATATATGTGTGTGCATCTCTGTATATGGTGTTTTCCTAAGAACTTAAATAACATAACACAATGTATCAAAAAATAGTATAGTTCACAGTAAATATTTAAGTATTGAGGGGATATAGGGAAAAGCTGGTGATGTAAGACAATTGTGTTGGTGTAGAAACACAGAAACAGTAAGTTTTTCATGTGTGTCCTTAGTGCTAGTCACATTGCCTGGCTGACACAAAGTAGGCACTCAGTAAAGGTGTATTGAAAGGATAAGTGAAAAATCATGGAAATACAGACATTTTGAGTTGGCAGGGATGTTAGAAGTCCAGTAGTTTAGATGCCCAGACCAGTTCAACTCCACTTGGAACATTGAAATAACGAAATGCCATTTTACACTAATTAAATTGCCTACCCCTCTCAAAAATAGTCTGACAGTACCAGGTACCTGAAACTCATTTTCTGCCCAGAGGAGTGTAAATGGGTCCAATCGTATGATATAACAGATTTTCTTTAATATATAGACTTTAGAGAAACTCTCACCTATGTGATTGTATTAGTTTCCTAGGACTGCCATAATAAATTATCACAACCTTGGTGGCTTAAAACAACAGAAACTTGTTGTCTCACAGTTCTAGAGGTTAAAAAAAAATCTGAAATCAAGGTACTGGTAAGGTCATACTCTCTACCAAAGCTCTAGGGAGGGAATCTGTCCTTGTGACTTTCAGCTTCTGGTAGCTCCAGATATTCCCTGGCTTGTGGCTAAATTACTCTTAATCTCTTGTTCCCACTTCACATGGTCTCTTCCTTTTTCCGGTGTGACTCTCCTGTGTATCTTTTATAAGGACTCTTTGTAGTGGATGTACTACTCACCTGAATAAACCAGGATGATAACATTTTGAGATGCTTCATGTAATTATATTTGTAAGGACCACTTTTCCAAATAAGGTCACATTCACAGGTTCTTGGGGTCAGAATGGGGACATATCCTTTTGATGGCTGCCATTCAGCCTACCATTTCAAAAAAGGTTTAAAGCACTAGTCCTTAGTCCTTTTATTGAAATGAACTCTGACTTCTGTGCTGTTTCTTCTGTTACTGTAGTAGTTCCTGATAGGTGGCAGGTTATTTCATTACTACCTCAATAATTGAAAATTTGAGGGAAGAGTAATTATGGCTTTATTTAATTACTTTTAAATTTATTAAGGCTAGTTTTATAGTCTGACGTATAGTCTATTTTATTGAGTGTTCTAGGTGCAATTGAAAAAGAAGATATAGTTTATGGTTGGCTAAAGTGTTCATAAACATTCAGATGAAGTCAATTAATAGTGTTTTTATTTTTTTATTTTTTACTATAATTTTTTAAAATTTTATTTTATTGTTATGTTAGTTTTTGATGTAGTATTCCATAATTCATTGTTTGCATATAACACCCAGTGCTCCATGCAATTAATAGTGTTTTTAGAGACTTCTATATTCTTAATGATTTTCCGTGTACTTATTTTATCAGTTATTGATAGAGGCATGTTGAAATCACCAACTCTGATTATGGAATAAAAATTAATTTGTCTATTTCTTTTTTAGTTCTATCAGATTTTGCTTCTTGTATTTCGACATTCTTTTATTAATTATACATGTATTTAGGATTGTCTTCCTTATTAATTTACCCTTTCATAATAATGAAGTGTTCTTCTTTATCTTTGATAATATTCCTTGCCCTAAAGTCTGCTTTGTGTGATATTTATTTAACTACTCCAGCTTTCTTATGTTTACTGTTGCCATGATACGTCATTTTTTTCTGTCCCTTTACATTTAACCTATCCGTATCTTTATATTTAAAGTGAGTTTCTAATAGCATATATTTGGGTATAGATATATTTTAATCCTGTCTGATGACTGTTTATGTCTACAGACTTGTTGCTTATTTTCTATCTATTCCATCTGTCCTTTGTTTCTTTTATCTTTCTTCCTGCCTTCTTTTGGGTTATTTTTTTTTAACTATTCCGTTTTGTCTCCTTTCTTGACTTATTAAATATGTCTGTTTATTTTAGTTTTCAGTGGGGTTTACAATATGCAACTATGACAACTTCAAGTAATATTATATACTTTCCTATATAAGAACCTTACAATAGCATAGTTATATCCCTTTCCATCATCTTTTGTGTTATTATTATCATATATATTACTTTACATATGTATAGGTCTGACCATACATTGTATCCTTTTTTCTTTAAAGGATCAAGTATATTTTAAGGAAAATAAACTAAAAATAGTGTGCTATCTATTCTCATACTTTATTTCACATACAGTTCTGACACTCTTTATTCCTTTATGTAGATCTGAATTTTTATCTCATATCAGTTTCCTTCAGCCTGAAGAGCTACCTTTAAACATTTCTTGTAGTGCAAGTTTTCTTCAGTTGGATTATTTCAGATTATGTTTGTCTATTAGTTATTTTGCCTTTATTTTTGAAGGATATTTTTATGTGATTCAGAATTCTAAAATGACAGGGTTTTTTCTGGTTTTCTTTTAGCAGTTTAAATATTTTTTTATGGCTTCCACTGTTTCTGATGAGAAGTCAACAATCATTTTAAACTCTGTTCTTCTTTGGGCATCTGGGTGGCGCAGTCAGTTAAACCTCCGACTCTTGGTTTTGGCTGAGGTCCTGATCTCAGTGTCCTGGGATTGAGTCCTGCATGGGGCTCCACGCTCAGTGCAGAGTCTGCTTGAGATTCCCCCTCCCTCTCCCTCTGCCCTTTCCCGCTCAGGTGTGCTCTCTCTCTCTAAAAATAAACTAAAATAAAATCATTAATAAACTCTGTTCCCCTTTGTGTAACGTGTCTTTTTCTCTGGCTACTATTAGGATTTTATTCTTTATCATTGGTTTCCAACAATGTAATTATGTACCTCAGGGTTATTTTTATGTTTATACTGTTTGGGGTTCATTGGGCTTTCTCTGGTCTGAATACTCAAGAAGTCTCTGCACTTTGGCTGATCAGAATTTCTCAGCCTTGTGTGATCTCTGGTAGGTGTTAAGTTTGTTCTTTTCTGGTAGTCATTCTTCTCTGATAGTGTTCTAGGCCCATCCTCATCAAGTCTCCCCTATGCATGTGCAGATTAGTAGTCAGGCAAAAACTCAGGGAGGCTGCACTGTGGATGTTTGGAACTATTTTTCTGTGGGGATTCCTTTTCTCTGGTACTGTGCCCCATAAATCTAAGCTGTCTCAGTCTCCCTCATTTCCCACCTCTCTTTCTTTCTGTTTGTAATTGAAGTGTGGTTGATACCATCTCTCTTTCTTTAGCTCTGTGAGACTGCAGTACTCTGCATAATTTCCCCCTTTCTGAACTATAATGTGGAAATTGCCTTCATACACACTTTGGGTTGACTGTAGGGCTTACTTAGTTTGTTTCCTTTTTTTCGGGGATCACAGCCCTGTGCTGCTGGTTGTCCAGTGTTTGAAAGCAGTTGTTTCATATATTTTGTCCAATTTTGTAGTTGTTTACAGTTGGAGAGCTGGCCTAGTACCAGTTACTCCTTTATGTCCAGAAGCAGAAGTCCCTAACAATAGCTTTTATAGATGGATGAGGTGTGTTTGGTTGCCTTTCTTTAGTTAGACTTTTGTATTTGTGTCCTTTTTTTCTTGTGTGTTTCACTTAAAAAGTAACCTTTCTTAATTGAAGGACAAAAATTATATATGTATATAACCATGAGGTAATCCTGTAAATTTAATCAGGCATACAGAGTTCTTTGTGGGCTGTTATTTATTTATTTATTTATTTTAAAGATTTTATTTATTTATTTGACAGAGAAGGAGAGATCACAAGCTGGGGGGAGGGACAGAGGGAGAGGGAGAAGCAGGCTGTCTGCCGAGCAGGGAGCCCAATGTGGGGCTCGATCCCAGGACCCTGGGATTATGACCTGAGCCGAAGGCAGACGCTTAACCGACTGAGCCACCCAGGCGCCCCAATGGGCTGTTTTTTAAATTCCTATATGTATGAGAGACATTTACATTCTGAATTTGTATGTAGTCTGTTTCAACTAAAGAAAATCATTACAATTGTGACCTACTTTTTTTTTTCAACTGGATTTTATTCACTAATAGCCAAGTGTTTTGATAGAGCATAAAGCAGTGTTTCATTAGTTTCCCAAATCCCTTGCTATGCTCTTTTGCAGAATGAAATTTTTCGCTATTTATGTCATAGTGCAGAATATAGGATATGAAAATAGAATTGTCCACTTCTCTTAACTGCAATTATAATTTGAATTGTCTTGCAAGATATAGTTCTTTTCCCCCAGGTACAAGTGAAGCCTCTTTTGAGTTCAGAGCTGAAATTAAGGACTATTTTAGATTGAGTCCCCAGGACATTCGTTTTTTCATTCGAGGTAGCACTATCTCATATTTACATTTCCTGTGTTGTCTCTGTAGATGGTTAGAAAAGCAATATTTCATCAGAACAATGGGTTACTGCCAGCACCCCTCTGTGAGATGGTTATTAAAAGCATGTCCTTTCCTTTCCAATTCAGAGTGCAAGGTTTTTACTGATGTTATATACTTGAGCTCTTCTGACACAAAGGAGAGGATAGCTCAAACAGCTCTCAAACCTGGGTTTATAGCCTTTGGTATCTTCTGGTATTTCAGTGAACTAGGTGAGATGGTTCTTAATCTTTTTCTACCTTTCTATCATTGACATGGTTGATAGCTAGTGAGGACTGCAGTCAAACAAAAATGGAAACTTTGTAATTTATGTATAGCTTTTAAAAGGCAAAAAAATGAAGGACGATTGCAGTTGGTGCAGTCTCCGATACAATTAATATCAAATGCATATAAATCCTATTAGAGATCTGTCATCAGTGAAAAAGGAGTATGAAAAATGCGTGACCTGTCTTTATTAGATTCAGTTAGAGACCATACAGAGCTAAGGAGCTTTATGAACTGCATATTAATCATAACCAGTCTTCTGAGATAAACCTATTTCTTGTAACTTATCAAAGCTGTACGAAGATTAGTCACTCCCTTTGGTAAAGGAATGTTTTACATATTGTACTGAGTTTTGAACATTGTAGCTTTAAAAACTGATTAACAGATATTTTAATATTAAAATATATCTCTTTGAATTATACAGCTTAGACAGCTATTATCCTGTAATGCCACCCCAATAGGGAGATGGGCTCTTTGTCAAAAACTCTACATCATTGTTTTGTTGCATATTGAACAAGACAGTGTAGAGGGTTGTATTAGAGACCAGACAAAAGAACTTTGCTACAGCAAGCAATCATTAAATCATGCAGAAATATTTCTTTCTTAAATCTTTACTTTAAGCAACAATTGGTAGATGCTAGGACTATTTTGAAATGTCATTTTCAATTCCTGAAGTCTTTTATCTCTTTGAAAAGGAAGAGAATTAGCTTAAGGGGACAGTTAAGACCATCATGTTAAATGCACAGTATTACTAAAGATAAGGGAGCAGCTGTAATCTGACAAAAATAATTAAGATCGTATTTTAAAAATACGTGAGAAGGGTTCATAAGATTATGAAACTTTTAGATAAAGCATAAAGAGTAATAGGTATAAAATGTATTTTGTATTATTGGTGCACAAAACTTAGAGATATTGAGTGATGTAAGCATTTAGTTTCTGACATCCTGTTACCACTCAGTGCCCACAATGTATTAAATCCTGTTGATAAAAATATAGAGCCATATCATGATGAAGATATTTAATAATACATATCTTTTTATTACTTTGTTTTCATATTTCTAAAGTAATAGCCTTGTTCACAAAGTTAAAAAGAGGGCACCTGGTTGGCTCATTTGGTTAGGTGTCTGCCTTTGGCTCAGGTTATGATCCCAGGGTCCTCTGATCGAGTTCCGCATCAGGCTCCCTGCTCAGTGGGGAGTCTGCTCCCTCTACCCCTCCCCCTGCTTGTGATCTCTGTCTCTCATACTTTCTCTCAAATAAATAAATAAAATCTTTAAAAAAAAGTTAAAAAGATATGGAAGCACATACATTAAAAATAAAATCTCATTCTTCCCATCCTATACTCTAAGGGTAACTACTATTAATAATTTGGCATATAATCCTTCAAAGCTCATTTATTGAAGGAGTATGGGACACAGAAAAGTGCACAAATCATAAGCATACAGTTCAATGAATTAGTGAATTCACCCATGTAACAAACACTCAATTTAAAAAATAGAACATTACCAGTTCTTCCCAATTAGTATTGCCTTCCACATCCCCAAAGGTAACTACTACTTTGACTTGGAGCACTATAGTTTAGTACTGCCTGTTTCTGAACTTTATATGAATTGAATCCTAGAGTATCTACTTTTCTGTATCTGGCCTCTTCTACTCAACCCCATGTTTGTGAGAGTCATTCACAATTTTTTTTAAAGATTTATTTATTTATTTGAGAGAAAGAGAGCACAGAGGGTGAGGGAGAAGCAGACTCCCGCTGAGCAGGGAGCCCGATGTGGGGCTCAATCCCAGGACCCTGGGATCATGACCTGAGCCGAAGGCAGACACTTAACTGACAGAGCCCACCCAGGTGCCCCAGTCATTCACAATTTTGAACGTAACTGTAGTTTGTCATTTTATTCTATAGCCTGGGTCAGCAAACATCTACTGTAAAGGGGCAGAGTAAATATTTTAGGCTTTGCCCATTTTACACAACCTGTCACAGCTACTCAGTTTGACTTTTGTAATGCAAAAGCAGCCATAGAAAATATGTAAGTAAGTGAGTATGGTTGTATTCCAATAAAACGTTATTTGCAAAAATAGGCTGCCAGCTAGATTTGGCCCATGGGCCATAGTTTGCCAACCCCTGCTCTAGAGTATACCATTATATGAATATATCAAAATTAACTTACTCATTCATATATTGACAGACATTTGTGTTTTTGTTGTGAATACATTTGTATGTCTGGTTTTGTATACATATGCATGCATTTCTGTTTGGTATATGGAATTGCCACTTCATAGGTTACATACATAGGTTCACCTTCAATAATAATGCCAAATGGTTTTCCAAAGTGGTGATTAATTTATACCCATAATAGTAGTTAAACTCATCATCAACTGTTGGTCTTTTTAAAAGATATTTTCTTTACTAACTTAAGTTAAACATAATATGTGATATTTTCATTTTAAGAATTAAAACATTAGACTTCATGTATCAGTTTATATTTAATCACAAAACTCCCTATAGAAAATTTGATATGTTAGACTCTAACTTAACTAATTATATTTTCCTTAATTCCTTAATTCTAACAGAGCTGCACAGCATACATTATGTAATTTATATATTGGACTGACTTTTATTCTCAACCAATGTCTATATCGCCATACTTTGGCCAACTCTAAGCCAAGGAGGGTGGGTGATGACCCAGCAAGACCAGAAATATGACCTGGAGACAGAGATCAAGGGATAGTTTTATTGGGGGAACTTTCTTACAGGGAGTCCAGGAGTGGTAGACAACAAAGCATCTACTGGTGGAATCCACATGCAGCAAGCTTTTATAGTATAGCAAACAGCCTAGAAATTGTCTGTAGTCTTTTCCCTCCTTGCATGGCCAGTGTTCCAAGGAGATCAAGGCCTGCCATCCAGACATTCTTCATTACAAAGGAGACGCTCTGGGTTGGCCATACCCAGAGCCCTTGGCCCTGAACATTGAACAACACATTTCTTTTCATATCCTGCTGAATGGGAATATAGAGGGGGAGGGTAGGATCTGTACATTCTCAAGATAGTGGTTAACAGGGGGCATTCAGGGTGTGTTTGCAAAAACCAGTCATCCAGCATGTACCATACAATGTCTAATAATAGTATAGCCATGTAGAATAGAGAATATTTCAATACTAGATGACATAATTTCTGTACATGTAATTAGCCTTTTCCAAGGATATCTATTACCTTTATCTTTGAGTCCAAATGTGAAGTCCTTTTCTCAAATGTCATCTTCTTCAAACTCTTTTTGGCCTTTGATACCACCTACTACCCATTCTTTCTTGAAACTCTTGTGCTTTTTACCTATTTGTACCCTGCTTCTATTTTCTACTTTTCCATCTTCCTGCCCCAATAATTTTGCCTAATTCTGAGTTTTCATTTGAGGCCCTGTTTTCCTGCTAAAATTTGCTTGCTGTGTTGAACTCATATTATCAACCTTATGTGGGTGCTCCTAAATTTATATCTTTGATCTAGACTTCTCATCTGTCTTCTGGTCTTATTTTCCAGATACCTAGAAAGTATCGCTATTTCATCTCATCTTTTCAAATTTAATTACCTAAAGTGAAACTCATAATATTTACATTTTATTCTCTCTTCTCTCCATCCCCTAAAAGTCTCAAATTCTCTCATATCCCATTTAGCAAATACATACAATAGAAAGAAGTGTTTAATTAAGCTTTGATAAATAGCAAGTAATAGAGTAACTTCTCTTCTTGGTTAAATGAAAGGTAAGGGAAGGAATGAAAGTTGTATAAAACTCTTGTTAGGAAAGAAATTTGTAGCTGTATTCAAAATAATATGAAATACTGTTAATTTTAATATTTGTTCACCAAATGTAAATCATTTTCAGTCATAATTTGGGATAATTAAGGAAGTTAATTTTGGAAAATAGTACAAAAGTAGTGCTTGATCATTTCTAATTGAACACTGATCATAGTTCACTTCTTTCTGGTGTCCTAGAAATAAAGCTATAAATATATGCTAAAATTTGAAAATAATTTATTCAGCATAAATAAGTGATAACTATCATCTTGGAAGAGGAATTGCTTCTGGGTAGTAAGAAAAAGCATGTCTTTGCAGTGAAGCACTAATATCTTCTAAATCTGAATGGAGTTAATTTAAAACTTTTGAGAAAAGCATATAATTTATCAGGGTGTCATTTTCAAATGTGGAAGCCCTTAATATCATAGAGAATGAGGTAAGTCACTGAAATCCTTTAATATCCCTGACATACTGCCAGGATGTAGGTAACACTGAAGTAGATTCCTTGATGATAATCATGGCAATGTATTAGAGTTTAATATAGTTAAAATAACATATATTTGGGTGTCTACTATGTTCCAGGCATTGTTGTAGCAGCTTATGTGAGTACATTATAGTGAAGAATACACACATATATATCCATATCCATACACACACAGACACGTATACATATATATATATACACACATCACTCGCTAGCTAGATGAAATCCCAGGTGTAAATGCTATGGTGAAAATAACAGAAGTAGAGTAGGGAGTACCAGGGATGACGGTTGCAATTTGAAATAGGATGGTCAGTATAGGCCTTGTAGTGACATTTGAGTAAAGACAGGAATAAGGTAAGGGAATGAACCAAATAAACATCTTGTATTGTGTTTTATTTATTGGGTTTTTATTTCTCACTTCATTCTTGAAAGGATTTACCTAAATTAGATCAAAACTAAAGAAAAACATGATACATTGACGTTTTCTGCGTTTGGTAATATCAGAGAGCCCTGCTAGGGAAAACTTAGTCCATGCTGAGGAAATGTTCTGCGTGGACTTGTTTTATTGTCAGTGCTCTCACTGGAGAGCTGCTGCCTGTAGTCACTGAGGGTGTAGTTTTACTATTAATATTTCCACACCTGATGAAATTCACTTAGATTGAAAATATTCTATCACTTCAGACCCTGAACCTGCTTCTTTTTGAGTGCAGATTTCCTAATCTAAAAATCAAATGAAGAGCACCTGGGTGGCTCAAGTCATAATCCCTGGCTCCTGGGATTGAGCTTTGAGTCTCTGGTCTCTGTAGGGCTCCCTGCTCAGTAGGGAGTCTGCTTCTCTCTCTCTCTCTCACTCTGCCCCTCGCTCTGCTTGTGCCCTCTCTCTCAAATAAATAAAGAAGATCTTAAAAATCAAATGGGAAGAAATGTGAGATGGTTTGCTGGAAAAGCCTAGGCAGTACAGTGACCCTTTGGAAATAATTCTTCTGATGTTACTAACTATTGAGTGGAATAATGTTGGGTATTTCTGGGTAGGTAAAGGTAAAGGCAGGTAAGACCTTAGAGTAGTACTCAAATCACAGAGTATAGGAAATTATTGATTCCAATTATGTAGCATCTGTCCTAGTTGCTGACTTTCCCTATTATTTACTGTCAGTTTAATTGAGAAACTTGGAAGAACTGGAAAATGAAATTTGAATAGAGAGTTCTTAGTTTGTTATATTACTGCTGAGTATCATTAGAATAAATACAGGTGTAATTTTACAGGATGTTTGGTGATTATTCTACACAGAAACCTAATAGTTGCATCATGAATTTTCATTTCAGTATTAAGAATTCTAAAATCTATTTGGGGAATTTTCCTTTTACATTTATGTAATTTTACAGATAAATCCTCAGTTTTCCAATATGGCAGTGTATCACTGATACTCAAGAACATACAGGGCTTATAATTTAAAGAATTAAAAGTTAGAAATTATATAGGTTCTGAGTATATATGTATGACCCACTGTGTTTTTGCTTAGTTTCCTGACTTCTGGTTTCTTTTAAACTGGACTTGCTACTTTAACATTAAACGCATTCATATTTTTTGGTTAGCTGATTATATATATATATAATTTTTGCAACAAGAAAGGAGAAGTATAGACATAATGGAATCATTGGTGAAGGAGACCAGGTCAGTAGTAATCCAGCTAGACCAGTGGACAACTTTAAGTAAGGCAGGGAATATAGGTTAATATCATTGGTCTAGACACATAAGTTTCAGTGTTGAAGAGGAAGCAATAGTGTAGGAAATTGAGAAACAGTCTGGGACCCAGGAACAGGGTCTGGGCTAAGGAAAAAGTCCTAAATAGAGGTCAGAGATGCTAGGTAGAGGACAAAGGATGCTAGGAATTCATTAAACTTGATGTGGGGCTAAAGGTTTTATAAATCATGGGCTTTCCTGTCCAAGAGCATATTAGTGCAGTAAAGACACTTAGAGGAATTTGGTCCATGAAGCTTAGATTGGGTAAGAGGGTGCTCCTACATCTACTGTCCATCGCAAAATGAGATTTGGTGTTGTAGAAAAACAATAATTAAAAATCTCCTGGGGACTTGAAAAAATATGTCAGCTGTTTTTGAGGTCTATTTTTCATATAAACTAAAAATAATTACATCTCAGAGAACAGTTGGTATAAAAATTGTATATTTTTTGGCCCACACATAATTGGGAACATTTAGTTTCATGATCCTTTGTATTACATATCGCTCTAGTTTGTAGATTCTTTATAAAGGTGCTATCCTTCCCACTCTCTTACATCTTCATAATGGGGCTGATTTAACAAATACTTAATAGATCAACAGAATTCCACCCAGCAAATGAGGCATAGATGTGGAATAAAGAATGTAATGATAAAATTTACAAAATGCTATCAATTGCTCCAGTACCTGTATCACTCTAAAGGCTAATCATTATTCTAAAATTACAGTGACAAAAGATTTTTTTATTAGAAGAAAAAAATTTTGTGCATTCTTTCCCCATCCTGCCTCTTATTTTGAGTCTGTCTGCAAGGCTGGTTTAAATCCTACTTAAAAGTTTACATTAAAAAATGTATGTACTTTACATAGATAGGGTAATGCTTAATTATCCATTAAAGAAGACATTTCACGTTTTCAACATGAATGGTTTCTTACTCTAAACATTTTTTAAAAGATTTTATTTGTTTATTCATGAAAGACAGAAAGAAAGAGAGAGAGAGGCAGAGGGAGAAGCAGGCTCCCCAGGGAGCAGGGAGCCCGATGTGGGACTCGATCCCAGGACCCCGGGATCATGACCTGAGCCGAAGGCAGACGCTTAACCATCTGAGCCACCCAGGCGCCTACTCTAAAT
The DNA here is from genome assembly GCF_011800145.1 of Mirounga leonina. Lineage (NCBI taxonomy): Eukaryota > Metazoa > Chordata > Mammalia > Carnivora > Phocidae > Mirounga > Mirounga leonina. The sequence goes on from NW_023270513.1 coordinate 21,432,989, forward strand.
ATTTTTAAAAAACATTTATTCAACAAAGGAAGGCCAGCCCAGCAAGCAAGATGTTTTTCAACTACAACTGTCAGGAACGTATGTTGGAATACATTTGAAGTACCACACTGAGGGGGGAAAAAAGGTTTAATGGAAATCCAGATAACACACACAAACACACACACACACAAAGGATCATTGCCATTGGACTGTAAGATTAGTCTGGAGTTTGATTTTATGACTTTTTAAGGATATCATTATCTAATGATATCTCATCATTTTCTCTTAAATTTTCTTCTATTGATGATTGTTTTAAGATACACAATGTCAGGGATCTTATCTTTATCCTCTTTCTTCATTCAAAAGTGGCTTCTTATGCTACCTTGGACAGTACTGTTTTTATGTATTTGAAAAGTATTTTAAGATACACTTGGTAAAGATGTTCTTAATTGCCTATGCATATTTTATTGATTGGTATATAAAATAAAATAGTAAATTATTAAATTTTTTGACACCCATCCACAAATGTTTTCTGATATTCCATGGTGATTTTGCATGCTGCTCTGTTAAGTATTTGATGTAAAGAAGATCTCAATCTCTCTGTCTTTCTCTCCTGATTCCACCTTTTCTAGAGACTTGAATATAATCTCTCTCCTCTCTAGTAGCTGGAAGAGAACACCTCTTACTGTAAAAAAAAAAAAAAAAAAGAAAGAAAAGTAATTTCTCTGTTCAAAGTAGGAATGAATCAATATGCTTGCAGAGAACAGCTCTGTTCTTTTTTTTAAAATTTTTTTATTTATTTGACAGAGAGAGACACAGCGAGAGAGGGAACACAAGCAGGGGGAGTGGGAGAGGGAGAAGCAGGCCCCCCGCAGAGCAGGGAGCCCGATGTGAGGCTCGATCCCAGGACCCCGGGATCATGACCTGAGCTGAAGGCAGACGCTTAATGACTGAGCCACCCAGGCACCCCAGAGAACAGCTCTGTTCTATATGATTTTCTTTAAGAAAAAATTATTGTGGTAAAAACATATAACATGAGATCTTACCTGTTAACAGATTTTAAGCGAATAGTACAGTATTAACTAAGAGCACAATGTTGATCTCTGGAACTTTTCATCTTGCACGAATGAAACTTTATAGCCATTAAGCAACAACTCCAGATTTCCTTCTCATCTTAGCACCTAGCAGCCACCATTCACTTTATCTTTTGATGAGTGCAGAGATCTTTTCAAGATCCAGATTTCACTTATTTTGTATATATACACAGAATTGGGATTGCTGGATATATGATAGTTCTGATTTTAATTATTTGAGGAATTTCCATACTGTTTCCCTAGTGGCTACACTATTACATCCCCATTATAATTGTTCCGGGGTTCCAGTTTTTCCACATCCTTGCCAACACTTATTATATTTTGTTTTTTCTTAAATATATTTTTTTGTATTTATAATGGCCATTCTAACAGATATGAGGTGATCTCATTATAATTTTGATTTTAATTTCCCTGGTATGTGATGTTGAGTATCTTTTCATGTACCTGTTAATCATTTGGATTCTTTGGAGTAAATATTTAAGTCCTTTGCCCATTTTTTAATCAGTGTGTTTGATTTTCTGCTATTGAATTATAGGAGTTGCTTACATATTTTGGATATTAATCCCTTATCAAATATATGGTTTATAAATATTTTCTCCCATACTGTAGGTTGCCTTTTCACTCTGTTGATGATTTCCTATGCTGTGCAGAAGGCTTTTAGTTAGATGCAGTCCCATTTGCTTATTTCTGTTTTTGTTCCCATTGACTTTGGAGTCATATAAAAAAAATATTGCTTGAGTGTCTGGCTGACTCAGTCAGAAGAGCATGCTACTCTTGATCTCGGGGTCGTGAGTTTGAGGCCCACGTTGGGTGTAGAGATTACTTAAACAAATAAATAAATCTTAAAAAAAATACTGCCAACAACAGTGTCAAGGAGCTTACTGCCTATGTTTTATTCTAGGAGTTTTATGGTTTCTGGTCTTACATTCAAGTCTTTAATTCATTTTGAGTTAATTTTTGTGTATGGTGTAAGATAGTGGTCTAGTTTCATTCTTTTGCCTGTGGCTGTCCAGTTTTCCCAACACTATTTATTGAAAAGACTGTCCTTTCCCCACTGTATATTCTTGCCTCCTTTGTCATAAATTAATTGACTATATATGCATGGCTTTATTTCTGGGCTGCCTGTTCTGTTCAGTTGATCTCTTGGTCTGTGTTTATGCCAAAACCATACTCTTTTGATTACTACAGCTTTGTAGTATAGTTTCAAATCAGGGAGCATGATACCTCTAGCTTTGTTCTTTCTCAAGATTGCTTTGGCTATTCTGAGTCTTTTGTGGTTCCATACATATTTTAGGATTGTTTGTTCTATTTGTGTGAAAAATGCCATCGCAATTTTGATAGGGATTGCATTGAATTTGTAGATTTCTTTGGGTAGTTTTAATATTATTAATGCTTCTAACCCATGAGCATGGGATACTTTTCCATTTATTTGTGTCTTCTTCAAATTATTCATCAGTGTCTTACAGTTTTTAGTATATAGGTCTTTCACCTCCTTGTTTAAATTTATTCTTAGGTCTTTTACTCTTTTTGATGACATTGTAAATGGGATTGTCTTAATTTTTCTTTCTGATAGTTCCTTATTAGTGTATAGAAAAGCAACCAATTTCTATATATTGATTTTATATTTTGCCATTTTTCTGAATCTTTTACTATTTCTAAGAGTATTTTGGTGGAGTCTAGGATTTTCTCTCTATATAATCATGTCATCTGCAAATAGTGACAGTTTTACATCTTCCTTTTGTATTTAGATACTTTTTATTTATTTTTCTTGTCTAATTGTCATAGTTAGAGTTGCTAAAACCATGTTGAATAGAAGTGGCAAGAGTGGGCATTCCTGTCTTGTTCTTGATCTTAAAGGAAACACTGAGCTTTTTCCATTGACTATGATGTTTGCTGCATGTTTTTCCTATATGGCCTTTATAATGTTGAGGTATGTTCTGTCTGTACCCACTTTTTTGAGAGTTTTTTAAATCATAAATAGATGTTGAATTTTGTCAATACTTTTTCTGCATCTATCAGGATGATCATAAGATTTTTATCCTTAATTTTGTTAATGTGGTATATCGCATTGATTGATTTGTAGATGTTGAACCATCCTTTCATGTTTGGAATAAATCCCACTTGATCATGGTGTATGATCTTTTTAATGTATTGTTAATTTGGTTTGCTAATATTTTGTTAAGGATTTTTGCATCTGTATTCATCAGGGATACTGGACTATAATCATTTTCTTCGTCGTGATCTTCATTCACTCTGTCTTTGTCGTCATCTCCTCCCTTCCTTCCTTCCTGGCCTTTTTTTTTTTTTTTTTTTGTAGTGTCCTTGTCTGGTTTCAGTCCCAGGGTAATGCTGGCTTCATAAGATGAATTTGGAAGTATTCCCTCCTTTTCTATTTTTTTGGAAGAATAGGTATTAAATCTTTGATTGGAAGAAGTCACCAGTAGAGCTGTCTGGTTTTGAACTTTCATTTATTAGGAAGTTTTTTATTACTGATTCGATTTCCTTGCTAGTAATTAGTCTATTCAGCTTTTCTGATTCTTCATTATTTGGGTTTTGGATGATTGTTTTCTAGGCATTTATCCATTTCTAATGTTTTGTGCAGTTTGTTGGCATGTAAGTGTTCATAATATTTAGATCTTTACTATTTCTGTAGTATCAGTTGTAGCTTCTCTTTCATTTCTGATTTCATTTATTTTAAGCCTTCTCTCTTTTTTTCTTGCTGAGTCCAGTTATGGTTTGTCAATTTTGTCTTTTCAAAGAAACAGCTTTTAGTTTCACTGACATTTTCTACTGTTCTTTCAAAGCCTTTATTTCATTTATTTCCACTCTGATCTTTAGTATTTCCTTTTTTCTACCAACTTTGGCCTTTGTTCTTTTTTTCCTAGTTCCTTTAGTTGTAAAATTAAATCATTTATGTGGGATTTTTTTGGTTCTTGAGATAAGTTTGTAGTGCTAGAAACTGCTTTTGCCACATCTTACAGATTTTAGGTTGTTACATTTTCATTTTCATTTGTCTCAGTATTTTTTTATTTCCTCTTTGAATTCATTACTGAATCATTGGTTGTTCAGTAGCATGCTGTTTAATCTCTACATTTTTGTGATTTTTTTTTTCCAGTTTCATTCTTCTAATTGATTTCTAGTTTCATGCCATTGTGGTTGGAAAAGATGCTTGATATGATTTCAGTCTTAAGTTTATTGAAATTTGCTTTGTGAGCTAATATGTGATCTGTTCTGAAGAATGTTCCCTGTGCACTTGACCAGACTGTGTTTTGTGGCTTTTGGATGGAATGTTCTGTGTATATTAAGTCCATCTGGTCTAATGTGAAGTGTTAGACTGATATTTCCTTTATTTTTTGTCTGGATGATTTATCCATTAATCCAAGTGGGGATTAAAGTCCCTTTTTATTACATTGGTATCAATTTGTCCCTTTAAGTCTGTTAAGATTTGCTTTATATATTTAGATACTTCTATATTTGGGGTGTGAATATTTACAAACGTTACATCCCCTTGTTAGATTGACCTTTTTAGCATTATGTAATGCCCTACTTTGTCTTTTTATTACAGTTTTTGTTTTAAAGTCTGTTTTGTCTGATATAAGTACAGCTACTGCAGCTTTCTTTTCATTTCCATTTGCATTGAAAATCTTTTTCTTTCCCTTCACTTTCAGTCTCTGTGTCCTTAGATCTGAAATGAGTCTCTTGTAGGCAATATATAGATATTTTTTTTTTAAAATCCATTCAGCCATTTTGTGTCTTTTGATTGGAGAATTTAGTTCATTTACATTTTAAGTAATTATTGATAGGCATGTACTAATTGTCATTTCATTCATTGCTTTTTGGCTGTTTTTGTAGTTTCTCTCTGTTCCATTCTTCTTTGCTCTCTTCCCTTGTGTTTTGATGAATATATTTAGTGTTATGTTTAGATTCCTTTCTCATCTTTTGTGTAACTGTTGTAGACTTTTCCTTTGTGCTTAACATGGGTTCACATAAGTTTGTGTGTGTATGTGTGTGTATATGTGTGTGTGTATGTGTGTGTATATATATATATATAGAGAGAGAGAGAGAGACTCTGTCTCTCTTTGTCCTTCTCTCTCTCTTTCAAATTTGAATGCATTCTAAAATCCATATTATTTCTCTTCCCCACTATGTATGTTTTTTGTCATATTTTACATTTTTTATTTTGTGTTTCCCTTATTATTGTAGTAATTGTTAATTTTACTACTTTTTCTCTTTTAACCTTCATACTAGCTTTATAACTGGTTAATCTGCTACCATTACTATGTATTTGCCTTACCAGAAGGATTTTACTTTTATATGTTTTATGTTAATGTCTTTTTTTCAGATTAAAGAAGACCCTTTAACATTTCTTATAAGGCTGGTTTAGTGTTGATCAACTCCTTTGGCTTTTGTTTGTCAGTTCTGCTTAACAGCCTTGCCAGGTAGTGTATGCTTAGTTGGAAGTACTTTCCCTTCAGCACTTTGAATATATTATGCTACTTCTTTCTGGCCTGTAGAGTTTCTGCTGAAGAGTTGGCTCATCGTCTTATATGGTTCCATTGTAGGTACCAACTTGTTTTCCTTTTGCTGCTTTTAAGATTCTCTTTTTATCTTTATCATTTGACATTTTCATTATAATGTTTGTTGATGTGGATATCTGAGTTCATCTTATTTGGGACTTTTTGTGCTTCCTGGACCTGGATGTCTCTTTCCTTCTTCATATTAGGAAAGTTTTCAGCCATTATTTCTTCAAATAAGTTTTCTGCTCCTTTGTTGTTCTCTTTTCCTTCTGGGACCCCTATCATGCAAATGTTATTCTGCTTGAGTTGTCCCATAGGTTTCTTAAGCTATTTTCATTTTTTAAAATTCTCTTCCTGTTGATCTATTCAGGTAAGTTCTACTGCCTTGTCTTCCAGGTCACTGATGCATTCTTCTATATCATTTAGTCTACTGGTGAGCCCTTCTAGTGTATTTTTTGTTTCACTTAATTGTATTCTTTGACTTTGTGATTTTTGTTTGGTACTTTTTAAAAAAAATATTTTCTGTCTCTTTGTTGAAGTTCTCACTGTGTTCTTTCACTCTGTTCCTGAGTTTGGTATCTTAGGACCCTTACTTTGAACTTTTATCAGGGAGATTATTTATCTCTGTTTTTTAAACGTCTTTTTCTGAGGTTTTGTTTTGTCCTTTATTTGGGATCATATTCCCTGTTTTCTCATTTTGCTTTAGTCTCTGTGTTTGTTTCTGTGTATTAGGCAGAACCACAACGTTTCCCAGTGTTGAAGGAGTGGTCCTGTATAGGAGGTGGATCTTACTGTTCAGCTGTGCCCCTAGCTCTTGGTTGTCTCTTGAACTTTTGTGATTGTCTAAGTAGCCTAATTTATTTTTTTTTTTTTTTAAAGATTTTATTTATGTATTTGACAGAGAGAGACACAGCAAGTGAGGGAACACAAGCAGGGGGAGTGGGAGAGGGAGAAGCAGGCTTCCGTGGAGCAGGGAGCCCGATGCGGGGCTCGATCCCAGGACCCTGGGATCATGACCTGAGCCGAAGGCAGACGCTTAACGACTGAGCCACCCAGGCGCCCCTAGCCTAATTTATTCTTGATAGATCCCAGTTGTTGAGGGTGTGCCAGAACCTGTCTGTTCCAAAGGGAATGAGCACAGTCAGTACATAGATTCAGATTGATTGGACACAAGACCCTTAGGCAGCAGCTTTTAAAGTATGCAAAAATATACATTCTTGTGGGACTGCAATCATGGACCCTGCTGACCTTCAGATCAGATCAGGAGGTGTCCCCTGGGTGACAGCAGCATGATTCAGGGATTCAGGTGAGAATATAAGGTCCTTTCTGGGAGGTACCAGTGAGTTGTTGAGAGACCAAGGTAGCGTGTGCAAATGGTGTCCTCCTGAGTTTTTCTCTAGACTTGAGATGTGTGACAAACCTGAAGCCTGTCCCTTAGAATGATGCTCCAAGGCAAATAAATAGACCTCTTTCACATGCAGACTGTGGGGAGTGTTTTAATTCCTTGTCTGGGTAGTGCCTGTGTTTGGTGTCCTACCCAGAACTGTCTTTGAGATTGTTACAGTCCTGTGAGGCCCAGGATTTCAAGCCCTTCTGGCCACTACAGACAGGCACTCAAGAAGTTTTCCCTGTCCACACAGGGCTTACCCACTGGTTTTAGTGAGGCTGTGGGAGAGTGTTCGGAGTGGTGCATGCTGGCAGGTTTAGTGAGGCCAGGAAAGAGTCCTGGGGCCAGGGCACACCTGTGGCTTTAGTGAGAGTTGGGACAAGGACTGGGGGCAGTGCACATCAGTTGCTTTAGCAAGGCCAGGAAAGGGTGTGGGGGAGAGGCATGCTTATAGTTTTAGCAAATTTGTGTCCACATGTGCCCATCTGCACTAGTGAGGTAGAGGGAAAGTATAAAAAATGGTGCTCTACAGTGTCTCCATTCCTGAGGAAAATCCTAACTCATCCTGGCTCTGGCTCCAGTGGCAGATGCTTTAAGATTAGCAACTGAATGACATTTACATATAATCCATTTACTTCTCAAATTGCTACTTTGTTTGAACCTCAGTAAGGGTATATCTCAGATCCCCACCCCACCTGAATTTAAGCCCTGTGAGTTTTTGAAAGCCAGACATTTTGGGGGCTCTGGTTTTGGTCCCAAGGTTTGGGGTGCCCAGTGTGGGCACAAACTTCTCATTCCTTAGGGGTAGGCTTTGCTTGTGAAATTCCTCCTTGTGTACTGCCATGCTGAGGGTGAAGTTTTTGGGAAAACATTGTATCGTTTACCATCTTGACTGTGGCCCTTTTATCCTTTGTTGTGGAAGAGGCTGTTGGAGCTAATTTTCAGGGTTTTTTTCAGTGGGAATTATTCCATATGTAGTTGTGGATTTGGTGTTTCCATGGGAGTGAGTGAGATAAAGGGCTTCCTACACTACAATTTGATGATTTGTTTTAAAAACAAACAAAAATGCAAACCACTTAAATGTGTTTGCTAAAAAAAATATTGAACACTTATTAAATGATGGTGTTCTAGGTGCTGGCTCTAAAGCACTGCATGAAACAAACAAAAATTCTTGCCCTCCTGGAGCTTGCAGTGAAGAATAGCAACCAAGTGAACAAGTAATGGACTAAGAAAGTAAGACAATCATAAGTGATATGGAGAAAATTAAGGACATAAGATAGTGACAGAGTGACTCCTTTAACTTGATAATCAGAAAAAGCTTTTCTGAAGTAGTAATTTGTAATCTGAATCCTGAATGATATTAAGAAGCCAGCCATGGGAATATCAAGAAATACCCTTTGATGCTGAGGGAACAGCTAACATAAAAGTCTTAGTGTTGAAAAGAACTTGATATGGTGGAAAAAACAAAGTAAGTCAGTTTGTATGTGAAGTCTTGTGAGAGCCCAGTGATAGGGAAGGCATCACAGAGTGAGACAGGGGCAGCACAAGTAGAGTTGTTTATTTATGTCAACTGGGTGAGAACTGCTGTCTGTCTTTAAAATAAAACCTCTTCTTGAATAGCCCTGAGAAATTAAAAGCTGCTTATAAGGCAGAAGGAAGTCATAATAATTTAGGCTTCATTTAGAAGTGAACACAAGTAAACTCATGTTCCAGTCTTTCAAGTTATTTGTTTTATATTCTCCTTCACTCTTTTTCCTCTTGGATAAAAGCAGAACTCATTGACTTTTTGCTTTACTTTAGATTTCAATCTCTGACTTCCTTGCATGTGTGGACACAGAGGAAGCTGTAATAGTCCTTAATCCAGGGCAGTTGGGGGGTAGGAGTATAGAGTTTTTGAATTTGCTGAATGGGTATGTGACTAATAATGATCACATTCATGTCTCCCAGGTGATTGAATCATATATTTAATATTGTTTTTTTTTTAGTTTTGGATGTGTTTTTTGTTTTAAAGTAAACTCCCATGTCCAGCGTAGAGCCCAAGGCAGGGCTTGAACTCACAACCCTGAGATCAAGACCTCAGCTGAGATCAAGAGTTGGATGCTTAACCTACTGAGCCACCCAGGCCCCTTGGATGGATTTTTAAAATGCTTTCCTAAAAAAAGAAGTAATGATAGATAAAATTTACATAAAACTTAAGTGCAAGGTATTGTTTTAAGAGCTTTCCAAAATTAACTTCCTTTGAAGTTATGAAAACAATTGGGATTAAAATAAATTCTCTAAAGAATACACTATAAGCTTTTAAAATAGTGATTGTTTTCAGTCCTTTTAGGTTATGTTTTGGCCAAAGTGCTTGTTTTCAATCTTAAATCTGGCATCAGTCACCTTCATAAAACATTAAGACTAGAGTATTTATTTGGTTTTATTATATAGCTTTTATTGCCTTTGAAAGTGAGAGGCTGAATGTAATGTAGTTTGCTGTCACTAATCCTGGTATCAGGTCTGACTTTTAGCTCTTAAAAAAGTTATTTTTACTTTGGAAACACTTTAAAGATGCATTGAACTTTTTTTCTAAAGCATTACAATCCATTTATATACATAAGACATGGTGGCATAAGTCTGCCACATACAAGGTTCACAACAGGCAAAATTCTATATGTGTGCTTTAGATTTTACTGAAGAATACATTGTTTTGGCTGCTTTTAAAACAACAAAGACATACCTGCCACCTTGTGGGTTTTTCGTCTCGACTTTTTGAAAGTTTCTATACTACTCTATCTTAGGTTACATATAGACTGTAAAGTATAGTTAAATGTTATGCACAATGATATTTTAGACATTCTCAGCATAAGAAGCCATTACATTTATGTTAAGCTCTGCTTCCTTTTATTACCAGTTTGTTTCAGTAATACCAAAATAATCACTATGTAATCATACAACATTAAAACAAGGGAATATTGGTTTTAGTTTCTGGAGTACTATGTTCCTTTCTTTACTGCCTTCCTCTTATGCACTGGTTTGCTGTTGGATTGTGCATGAACTTAAGGGGAGCTTGAATACGTAAATGGTATTGTTTGAATGAAAGGAATCATGTTAATTCAAGGGTGGTTTTGATGCCCTTGTGCACATATTGTAAAACTTTTCATCAGACACATAGGTGGCTAGTATTTACAGCTGCTGCTACTGGTATATTCCTAAGAATGAAATGTGCCAGATAGAGGAAGAGTCTTGGCAAGAGTGTTTTTCTGGTTTTAAAAATTATGTTAGAGATATTTCAAATCAGTAAGGAAAAGTGTTGTTGGGGCAATTGACAAATTATTGAAGGGAAAATATAAATTGACTTCCTACCTCTAATCATACCTTAGAATAAATAGAACAGTTGGAGAGTTAGGTGCAATGATATAGAAGACATAAAAAAAAAATAGTCTGGACTTTATACCAGTAGGGAACTTTTATAAATAAAGAATACAGTGTGTACTATTAAAAGGCAAATGATGAATTTTGAAGTTTTTAAAATTTTGGTAATGGGTTAATATTTTTGTAAGTGTTCTTATTCAGCAAGAAAAATATCCTGATATATATGAGCAAGGGTAAATGAACATAATATGTGCATAGTGTAAATCATATATATGATATGCATGGTGTGTATGGTATGTATGGGTGGCCTTATGTGGGTATACAAAAGCATGTATGGGTGTGCATGGCTGTATATACATTCAGCCTTACTATTAGTTAAAAAAAAAAAAAATTCCTGCTGAAAGAATGGTGCAGTATAATAAGAGAAAAAAGATCTAAAATAGGGGCACCTGGATGGCTCAGTCAGTTCAGCGTTTTGACTCTTGGTTTCGGCTCAGGTCATGATCTCATAGTTGTGGGATTAAGCCCTGATTCGGGCTGTGCTCAGTTCGGAGTCTGCTTCAGATTCTCTCTCCCTTTCCCTCTCATTCATTCTCATTCTTTCTCAAATAAATAAATAAAATCTTAAAAAAAAATCTAAAATAATGATTTGATTGGTGAAGGTGCTGAGAGCATGCACTCTAATTTCCTGAAGGTTGATTTATAAAATGGTACAACATTTCCAGAAGACAGTTTAGGAGAATGAAACACAAGCAATAAAAATGTTTATACTGGTATACTGTTATACTGGTATCCAGCAATTCTATTTCTAGAAAAATTTGCTAATGAAGTTGATGTATAAAAATTATATTTTACATTGATAATTATTTCAGCATTATTTCTAATAGCAAAAAATTAGACCAGAGATGCCCGCAAATTACAATTTAAGTAATTATTACGTGATAATCAAAACCAATCTTTTATATGTTTAATTATATGAAAAATGTTCATAATATATTAAATGTTAGAAGCAGGACATGAAATGTGTATACAACATATAGTATGATGCCAGTTTTGTTTAAGAACATACTGTACATAGGAAGAAAGACAAAACTATATGATAAAATATTAGCAATGTTTCTCAGTAAATGAGAAATTAATGGTGATTTTTTTTTGTTAACTATATTTTCCACATTTCCAACAATGAGTTTGTCTTAGTTTTGGAATGAGACAAAAGGATAAAGTGATCAATAACAGGTTGGACTTCAATTCTATTTTGTTTATAAAGAACGGAGGTATGTTTTTTGTCTTTTTACATTGTGAGGGCAGAGGGTAAAGAAACAGCAGTTTTTTTATTTATTATTTTTTATAGATATTAAAAAATATGTTGTATATGCTGTTGATTTTACTAAGGGGAAACAAGAACATAGATACATAGTATCTCTGCTTTTCCCTCTATACTCAGATCTAGTCACATCTTGATTTCAGCTTTAGATGGGACATCATATCAGTAATTTATTTTGATCACAATTGGGGGGTTTTATATTTGGGGAGATTATAATGTTAATGGATTTAGTGGGAATTAATATTTACAAATGGATTTGTAGCTGAGTTTTGTGTTTTCTTAATAGTCTGGGAAGCTAAAAAATGCCTTGTAAGGGAAAAAATAGCGAATAGATGAAATTTAACTGAGCACCAGACATTTAAAGTTGAAGAGCACACATGAGGAAAATTGTATGTCCTTAAATTATCAACTTATTTGAACTGAAGTGCTTTGGTACAGATGTGAAGAGTAAACGAAAATAAGTCCTATCGTTGGTAACATCTTCCCATCTGCTCTCTGTATTACAAGTAGAAGTCCCAGTGTCCACACTTAATGGCAATAAGCTATTACAAAACAAACAAATAAATGCTTCACAATTTTAGTTTTAGATAATGTATTCAGAAAGATGATAACATCATGCACAGTTGTAAGGAACAAATATACTAGTTTAATTTACCTGCAGATGTTCATCAGGATCCTTTTCCCTTGAAGTGTTTTTCATTTTCTCAGAAAAGTGATCTCATGAACTATTTAAGAAAATGTCAACTTATTTGCATATGTAAACAGTTGGGTCCATGGATTATGATTTTACTCCCTTATTACTTATGTAAACATTTAAATTAAACACATACCACATTTTATAAATCTATGCTGTGTATAAGGAAGGACAATTGCTTTGCTTAGATTTATCTCTTAAGGTGAGACATTTAATGCTTTAGTAAATGTTTATATGTAACTGAAATAAGGTTTTCACTACCTCACAAGTATTAAATACTTTTCTAGTCAGATAAAATTTTATTTTATTTATTTTTTAACGATTTTATTTATTTATTAGAGAGCGTGCGCATAAGAAGGGGGAGGAGCAGAGGGAGAGGGAGAAGCAGACTCCCTGCTGAGCAGGGAGCCCCATGTGGGGCTCAATCCCAGGACCCTGTGATCACGTCCTGAGCCAAAGGCAGATGCTTAAACAGCTGAGCCACCCAGGCACCCCGATAAAATTTTATTTAAAAAAAAAATTAAAATTTTGATGTAAATTGTTTTTTTTTTTTTTTTTTAATTTTTATTTATTTGAGACAGAGAGAATGAGAGACAGAGAGCACATGAGAGGGGGGAGGGTCAGAGGCAGAAGCAGGTTCCCTGCCGAGCAGAGAGCCCGATGCGGGACTCGATCCAGGGACTCCAGGATCATGACCTGAGCCGAAGGCAGTCGCTTAACCAACTGAGCCACCCAGGTGCCCTTGATGTAAATTGTTTTATTACATTTCTTTTTTCCCCTTTTATTGTTTTGCTAAAGCATATTGTCAGTTATAAATTGTTACCATGTGTATCTTCTTGGACATTTTCAAGTGGATTTCTTTTTTAAGATTTTATTTATTTGTCAGAGAGAGAGAAAGCACAAGCAGGGGGAGGAACAGAGGCAAAAGGAGAAGCAGGCTCCCCACTGAGCAAGGAGCCCGATGAAGGACTCCATCCCAGAACCCTGGGATCATGACCTCAGCCGAAGGCAGACGCTTAACCAAATGAGCCACTCAGGTGTCCATTAAGTGGATTTTTTATTGACCCTGTTTGTATGGGTAGAAAATTATGCTAAATCATAAAACTAGAAACAAGAACTATTTCTTTTTATGTAAGCAGGTATTTTAGAGTAAATCTATATAGCTGTTATAGTTTCTTAGATTAAATTTCTTTGATTATTTTTGTTTTCTTATTATATAAGAATATGCTTTATTAGCTATCCCATAATTGTTACTGTAAGCTATATTTCAATGGCACCTTATGCTTAATGTATCTAATATAGATTCTGTCATTTTCCTTATTACCCACTCCAGCCTCCCCTAATCTGCTTTTTCTTCACGATGCTTGTCATGTTAGTGATATCACCTTTCACTCTGTCAACCACACCTGAGTTATCCTTCACTCATTCCTTTCTTTGTGTTTTCCAGAGTCAGCCTCTCCCCAGAATCTATCAGTTCCTGACTAGTTCTTGTATTTTCACCTTCATCTGCTTTACGTCTCATCTCTGAGTTCATGCTCCAAACAGCTTTCAGAATAATTTTTATAAAACTTGGTCTCCTTCCTAGCAGTTATTTTATAAATATAAAGAATATTTAAAGAAACATATTTACATATATATTTCTTTAAATTTTGTTCAGTGTTTAAACTATTCCTGAAAAGAGTATTGCTTTCTGAAGCACGTTTCTCTGTATCACTATTGATTTTATTTTCATTGAAGTTTTGTATTCAAGTCCACCTAAAAGTTAAAGTAAATTTAATATATGGCAGTTTTAATGGCTAAAGGCCATTAAAAATCCTTAATGGTGAGAACTGAATAATAATTATAATTTGATTAACATAGGAAGATGCACTTTACTATCTGTTACCTATATATAGATTACCACCATTTCACAGTATTTATGAGAGTCAAATACTGCCATTAAATTGCACATGAGTGTATTTTGCTTTGGGGAGGAATTTTGGTGCTGACCTAGCTGAATGGTAAGGAGCATGTCTAATTTGCAAAGTCAGAAATGGTTGGGCCTGAAAGATATCATTTAGTCCAGTGCCTTACTTTGAAAGAGGGACAGGGAAGGTACTTACCGAAGGTAGTATAGGTAGTTAAGAGGTAAATAGCTAGTAGTAGACTAGTTGAACTTAGTATGTGAAAGAGTTAATGTGTGGATTATTTGGAAAAATTATTACTTAAGCATTTGAAGTAGAATTATTTTTTAACAAAGTAAAAAATACGTTTTGAAAGCTTGAAATATTTTGTAAAACACATTACTTGGACATGTGTTCTTTGTTAAATATTAGTAAAAAGCCTAGAATGTTCAATTAAAATGAAACGTACTTAGAAAATAAAACTAACTTGTTAATAGTCTATATCAGTAATTGAAGACTGGACTAGATCATAATTTTAATGCATTGCTTTAATATTCCAAGATCAACGTATTATTTTTAATTTATATACATTTAAAAAGATCTAAATTTGTTATTGTATAGGAAGAGGATGGAATTAGCATAAGATTTAAAGAGAAAAAGCAGGGGTGCCTGGGTGGCTCAGTTGGTTAAGCGACTGCTTTCGGCTCAGGTCATGATCCTGGAGTCCCTGGATCGAGTCCTGCATCAGGCTCCGTGCTCGGTGGGGAGTCTGCTTCTCCCTCTGACCCTCCCCACTCTCATGTGCTCTCTCTCATTCTCTCTCTCTCAAATAAATAAATAAAATCTTTAAAAAAAAAAAAAAGAAAAAAAAAGAAAAAGCAAACAAAAAGTTAGAAAAGGATTCCCTGAATGGCAAACTGGCAGAGTTAAGGTGGCAAAGAAAAAGATGTTTATATGTCTATTAAACTGGAGCCCAAGTGAAAAGAGCATGTTAAAAACAGAATTTAGGGAGGAAGATGGCAGCATAGTAGGAGGATCCTAAGCTCTCCTCATCCCAGGAACATAACTAGATAACTATCAAATCATCCAAAATGCCTCAGAAATAGACCTGAAGACTGACAGAACAAACTCTACAATAAAAGAGATAGAAGAGGCTACACGAAAGAAGGTATAAAGTGTGGAAATGGGGTTTAAGGGAGAAAAGGATCTTAGGTGCTGCAGCGGGGAGGAAGCTGTGGTCCCAGAGAAGGGAGAGAGAGAAAGGAGCACACAGGGGAATGCACAAGGAAAACATTTCCCCAGAGCCATTGGTTTGGAAAACAAGAGGGGCTAAAGTCTGAAGTTTTAAAGGTCAGAAGGTTTAGCTTGCATAGAGCCCTGAGGGCATTGCCCTGTTTCTGGAGAGAAGGCAGGTAAACAACCTGGAGGTAGACAGCATGGAAACAGCAATTTGAAGAATGCCTGGGGCATACAGTGGGGAGATTATTTGCTCTTCTCAGAGTGTATCCCCAAGAGGCAGCTTTCAAGGAGACACATCTCTAGGAATAAGGAACCTTGCTGGCACCATTTCCCTCTCATTCCCTTCAGCATAAAAACAGAGCCACCTGTGGGAAGCAGTTCAGTGCTGACACTGAGAACCAAATTTGCTTATACCAAGCCTCATTCCCCTGCATTCCTGTGGAACTGCCTTTCTTAGTCAGAATTGTCTCAGTTTCAGCATGGAAGGCCCCTTTCCCAGAAGACCAGCACAAAACCCCTGCCCACAGCCCGTCTCCTGACAACAGACTTCTGCAGGGCGTTGGTTCTGCTGGAGGTGGTAACAGGTCTCATTTGACAAGCAGACCAGAGCACACATATTTAAAACTCACCACCACCAGGCCAGGGACCAAACACTGCCCATAGCAAGCAGGAGAGCCTCTGCAGATGACTGGTCTGAATGATAAAGCAGACAAAACACATCAGCAGAGCACATGCAACACACACCAGAAGCACTCCTGAAGGACCAGGCCCTGGGCACTACATGAACTCTTCCTCATAAGGCAATACCTTTCCGGAGCAGGAGACATAATTGGCTTTTCTAACAGAGAAGTAGGCAGATACTTAGAGAAAATGAGAAGATGGAGGGATTTATTCCAAATGAAAGAACAAGATAAGGCTATGGCCAGAGATCTAAGCCAAACAGGTATAAGTGACATGCCTGATGGAGAATTTAAAGCAACAATCATAAGGATACTCACTGTGCTAGAGAAAATAGTAGAAGACATCACCACAGAGATAAATGACTTAAAAAAGAATCAGATGACGAATGCAATAAACAAGATTGAAAACAGGCTTGATGTAATAAACAGCAGGCTGGAAGTAGAGGAACGAATAAGTGATATAGAAGACAAAATAATGTAAAACAATGAAGGTGAAAAAAAGAGAAAAGGAAGAATTATGAAATAGGATAATAGACTTAGGGAACTCAGTGACTTCATCAAACGTAATAACATTTGTATCATAGGACTCCCAGAAGAAGAGAGAGAAAAAGGGGCAGAAGATTTATTTGAAGAAATAATAGCTGAAAGTTATCTAATCCAGGGAAGGAAACTACCATCCAGATCCAGGAGGCAGAGAACTCCCATCAAAATCAAATAAAGGAGGCCAACATCAAGACATATTGTAATTAAACTGGGAAAGCGTAGTGATAAAGAAAAAGTCTTATAAGCAACAAGAGAAAGGAAGTTCATAACATAAAAGGGAAGACTCATACAGCTAGCTGCATATTTCTCAACAGAAACGTGGCAAGCTAGAAGGCAGTGGCATGATATACACAAGGTGATGAATGGGAAAGATCTGCAGCTAGGAATACTCTTTCCAGAAAGTCTATCATTCAGAGTAGAAGGAGAGATAAAGAGTTTCCCAGATAAAGACTAAAAGTTATGTGAGCACTAAAGCAGTACTGCAAGAAATATTAAAGGGGACTCTGAGTACAAAGGAGAGACCAAAAGTGGCAAAAACAAGAAAGGATCAGAGAAAATCTCCAGAAACAACCAAAAAACAAGTAATATGTGGGAATAAATACATATCCATCAATAATTGCTTTGAATGTAAATGGACTAAATGCTCCAATAAAAACACCAGGGTGACAGAATGGATAAAATAACAAGAACCATGTATATGCTGCATGCAAGAGACTCATTTTAGACCTAAAGACACCTGCAGATAAAAAGTGAGGGGATGGGGAAACATTTATCACGGACATGGATGTCAAAAGAAAGCTGGAGTTGCAATATTTATATCTGACAAACTAGTCTTTATTAATTAATTAATTTTTATTTAAATTCAATTAGGCAACACATAGTACATCATTAGTTTCAGATGTAGTAGTGTTCAACAATTCATCAGTTGCATATAACACCCAGTGCTCATCACATCATGTGCCCTCCTTAATGCCCATCACCCAGTTACCCCATCCCTCCCACCCACTTCCCTTTCCGATTGACTTGTTTCCCTTAGACTAATACCCTCCAGTTCCATCCGGGCTGATGAAAATGGTAAGTATACGTCCTTTCTGGTGGCTGAGTAATACTCTATTGTATATATATATATATGCCACATCTTCTTTATCCATTCATCTGTCGAAGGACATCTAGGCTCCTTCCACAGTGACAAACTGAACTTTAAAACAAAGACTGTAGAAGAGACAAGGATACTATATTATAAGGGGGACAGTCAACAAGAAGATGTAACAATTGTAAATATTTATGCACCTGACATGGGAGAGCCTAAATGTATAAAATAATAAAAAATATAAAGGAACTAATTGATAATAGTATAATAATATTAGGGGACTTTAACACCACACTTACATGAATGGACTGATCATCTAAACAAAATTAACAACCAACAATGGCTTTGAATGGCACAGTGGAATAGATGAAATTAACCAATATATTCAGAACATTCCTAAAACATCAGAATATACAGTCTTTTCAAGTGCACATGGTACATTCTACAGAATAGATCACATACTAGGCACAAATCAGGCCTCAACAAATTCAAGAAAATTGAAGTCATCATATCCTGATATGATCCTTTCTGACCACAATGATATGAAACCAGTAATCACTTAGAAGAAAAAGTCTGGAGAGAAGGAGGTTAAACAATATGCTACTAAACAGTGAATGAGTCAACTTGGAAATCAAAGAAGAAATAAAAGCATACATGGAAAGAAATGAAAATGAAAGCACAACAGTCCAAAACCTTTAGGATGCAGCAAAATGGTCCTAAGAGGGAAGTATGTAGCAATATAGGCCTACCTCAAGAAGCAAGAAAAATCTCAAATACACAACCTAACCTTACAGCTTAAGAAGCTAGAAAAAGAACAACAGTCTAAAACCAGTAGAAGGAAGGAAATAATGAAAATTAGAGTAGAAATAAATGATACAGAAATTAAAAAATAGTAGAACCGATAACAAAACCAGGAGCTGATTCTTTGAAAAAAATTGGGTTTTGATAAACCCCTAGCCAGACTTATCAAAAAGAAAAAAGACCCAAATTAATAAAATCACAAATGAAAAGTTAGAAATAACACCACCACAGGAAATGAAACAATTATAAGATAATATTATGAAAAACTATGTTAATAAAATGGACAATCTGAAGGAAATGGATAAATTCCTAGAAACATGTAACTTACCAAATGAGACAGGAGGAAATAGAATACTTGAGCACACTGATAACTGGCAAAGAAATAGAATCAGTAATCAGAAAATGCCCAGCAAAGTCCAGGACCAGATGACTTTACAGGTGAATTCTACCAAAAATTTAAAGAATTAATAACTATTCCATTCAAACTATTCCAAAAAACAGAAAAGGCAGGAAAACTTCCAAATTCATTTTATGAGGCCAGCATTACCCTGATGCAAAAACCAGATGAAGACACCACACACACACACACACACACACACACACACACACACACACACAAAAGAACGACAGTCCTATATCCCTGATGAACATATATGCAGAAATTCTCAGGAAGATACTAGGAAACTGAACCCAGCAATACATTAAAATAACATTCACCATAATCCAATGGGATTTATTCATGGGTTTCAAGGATGGTTCAGTAACTGGAAATCAATCAATGTGATATACCATATTAATAAGTGAAAGAATTAGAACCATATGATCATTTCAATAGATGCAGAAAAAGCATGTGACAAAGTACAACATCCATTCGTGATAAAATCTCTCAATAATAAAGATTTGCAGGGAACATAATTCAACATAATAAAGGCCATACTAAAAAATGCACAGGTAATATGCTAAATGGGGAAAAAAGAGCTTTTTCTGTACAGTCAGCTACAAGACAGGGATGCCCAGTCTTCCCACTGTTATTTATCATAGTGCTGGTAGTCCTGGCCACAGCAGTCACACAACAAAAAGAAATAAAGGGCATCCAAATTGGCAAGGAAGAAGTAAAATTTTCACTGTTAGTTGATATGGTACTATATATACAGAAATTGAATGATGCCACCAATAAACTGCTAGACCTTATACATGAATTCAGTAAAATTATAGGATACAAAATCAATGTGCAGAACTGTGTTGCATATCTATACACCAATAATGGTGCAGCAGAAAGGGAAGGAATACATTTCATTTACACTTGAACCAAAAATAATAAGATACCTAGGAATAAACCTAACCAAAGAGGTGAAAGACCTGTACTCTGAAAATTATTTAAAACTGATGAAAGAAATTGATGACAACATAAAGAAATGGACAACATTCCATGCTCATGGATTGGAAGAACAAATATTTTTTAAATGTCTATACTACCCAAAGCAATGTACACAGTTAATGTAATCCCTTTCAAAATACCAACAGCATTTTTCACAGAGCTAGAACAAACTGAAAATTTGTGTGAAACCATAAAAGATTCCAAATAGCCAAAGCGACCTTGAAAATGAAAAGCAAAGCTGGAGGCGTTACAGTGCTGTACTTCAAGTTATATTACAAAGCTGTAGTGATCGAAACAGTATGGTAGTGGCACAAAAATACACATAGAAGTCAGTGGAGCAGAAGAGAAAACCAATAAATGAACACACAACTGTATGGTCAATTAATGTTCAACCAAGAAAGATAGACTGTTCAGTGGGAAAAAGTATCTTCAACAAATGGTGTTTGGAGAACTGGACAGCAACATCCAAAAGAATGAAACTGGACCACTGTCTTATATCATACAGAAAAATAAATTCAAACGGATTAAATACCTAAACGTGAGACCTGGAACCATAGAAATCCTAGAAGTGAACACAGGGTAACTTCTTTGACGTTGGCCTTAGGGACTTTTATTCTAGATATGTCTTAAGGCAAGTTAAACAAAAGTAAAAAATAAACTATTGAGTCTTCATCAAAATTAAAACGTTCTGCATCAGGAAGGCAACAATCAACAAAACTTAAAAGGCAACCTAAGGAATAGGGGGAGATATTTGCAAATGATGGAGCTGATGAAGGGTTTGTATCCAAAATATAAAAGAAATGTAGAAAATTCGAAATGCGATAAAGAAATAATCCTGTTAAGAAATGGGCAGAAGACATTAATAGACACTTTTCCGAGGATGACTTACAGATGGCCAGCTCACCATATACTTCTTGGTTAATGATCTGTACTCACTAGTGAGATGGGATTCCTGATGAAGAATTTGAGATATATCTTGAAGAAGTATTTTGAAATAGGCGTCATATTCTCCCTTTCCTTAAATTTCTAGTTAATTCCAAGCTTTTCCCTTTAATAATTACTCATGCATAATCAATGAGTTTAAGAAAATTACCAGATATGGTATTCAAATGATATCAAAAGCAATATGGTAGAAAATAGGAACCTGTAATATACAAGCTTGCAGATTTTTATATATCTAATATAGATAAAAGGCTTTATTTAAATTTTAGTAGTATGCTACATTAGGAAAAAAGGACATATTTGGTAAACATTACTTTTACCTTTTGATTGTATTTGCAAAACAGTCAATGAAAACGAAAAAAGTTAGGTCATAAATAGTCACCTTTTCTTGCATATTGTCTCATAGAGCAGCTGGAAAGAAACAGACAACAAGCCTACTATTCAAATCAACAATTCTTTATTGAGCTCCTGTTATTTACTCAACACTACAATTAGGTGTGAAGAATACAGAAAAAAAGGTATAAAATATCTTGATTTCAAGGAAGTTAAAATTTCCCTGTTTCATTCACTGACAGAGGTTAAATAATATAGCTGGTCAGTGGCAGAGCTGAGAGAGAGCCTTCCGACTCTAGAGGCATTTTTATTACTATGTTAAATTGCCTCTTTCAACAGTAGGAATGACTCCATGGAGTAGATTACAGTAGATTTGGACTTAGAGGATGTTTTTGGGAGAGTAACAACAAAAATGGAATTTGAAAATGGTAATGAGGAAACTGGTCCAACCTGAGAAGGCATGTGCTAGGAAGTAAGAAAATAAAAATATAAATAAAATGATAATAGGTAATATTAATTTGATGCTTATGTGACAAGCACTGTTGTAAATGCTTTTTAAAAAGAGATCTATTTATTTGAGAGAGAGAGAAAGAGTGAGTGAGAGAGTGAGCTGGGGGAGGAGCAGAGGGAGAGGGACAAGCAGACTGCATGCTGAGCACATGCCCAACACAGGGCTCGATCTCATGACCCTGAGATCATGACCTGAGCTGAAACAAAGAGTCAGATGCTTAACTGAGTGAGCCTCCCGGGTGCCCTGCAAGTGATTTTAATACATGAACTAATTTCATTCTCATACCAACAACATGAGGTAGGTACAATTATGATTTCCATTTTACAAATGGGAAAACTGAGGTCCAGAGAGGTTAAGTAGCTTTCTCAGAGTTCTGCATCTAGTTAGTGATGGAGCCAGTGTTTGAAGATTAGGGCAGTCTAGCTTGGAGATTATACTCCAGTGTTTATGCTATGCATCTTCTATATACATTAGTAAGGAGTGCTAAAACCAAGCCAGTGTAGCCAATTAGTGCAGTGAGTCCATTGGGTGTTAAGAGTCTAAGAGAATTGAGAGCAAAAGCTGGGGTGAGCTCTAGCAAGGTCCCTCAGTTTCTACTGTTAACTATATAGCCCTGGGCCTACCTTCTATTCTCTACCTGCCACCTTACAAATAGAGGAGAAACTGATCTTTCGCTTCCTCCATGGCCACCTTAGCTAATCCCAGGAGGGCATTAAAAGCACCTAAAACATTCCTGGGTTGGATGGGATATCCATGTGTGGGGATTTTAAAACCTTGCCAAAAGAAAAGGTGCCAGGAACATTTTTTACCTTTCACCTTCCCATACCCCATCAGACTAATGCCAAAGCAGAAGGTAGATATATATTTTATAAACTTTAAATATTCATTCCCTTGGAAGTATGTCTTATCGTTTTGTTTAGATTTTATGTTTAAAAGATTTTTAAAATTTAGTAGATATTTGCTTTTATCCAAAAGAATGTTACTTAGTTATAAATGCAGTTTTCCCTATACAAAATAAGTTTTTTCTCTTGTACTGGGAGGGTAGTGTCTGAGTATCACACTTGAACTCAAGCCTCGTTTTTGCAATTGCACCACTGTGGTTAAGAATGGAGTCTTAACATCACAGGATACTATGATATTGAACCAGTACTAGTTGGGTCAGAGGAAAATGGTTGGGATAACTTAGTTTATGACAAAGCGCATAAACACACAATAATTCAGGGATAAGAAAGTCAATAGAACCTACATCTAGCACAGGGAATAGCAGACTGTAGGTACTTCACAAAATAATGAGGGAGGGGTG
The DNA here is from genome assembly GCF_011800145.1 of Mirounga leonina. Classification (NCBI taxonomy): domain Eukaryota; kingdom Metazoa; phylum Chordata; class Mammalia; order Carnivora; family Phocidae; genus Mirounga; species Mirounga leonina. The sequence goes on from NW_023270513.1 coordinate 21,456,041, forward strand.
GAGATATTTACTAGGATGTGAACAGTGATGGTATTGGGTGGTGGGCCTAATTTTAAGACTACTTTTTCAATTACTTTATCCTTCTTAACAGGGCTGAAATTTTCTTTAATGTACTTTTTAAAATAAAAAATGTATTTTAGGGCGCCTGGGTGGCTCAGTTGGTTAAGCGACTGCCTTCAGCTCAGGGTCCTGGGATCGAGTCCCGCATCGGGCTCCCTGCTCTGCGGGGAGCTGCTTCTCCCTCTCCCACTCCCCCTGCTTGTGTTCCCTCTCTCGCTGTGTCTCTCTCTGTCAAATAAATAAATAAAATCTTAAAAAAAAAATATTTTAAAAAATCAATAAAAAAATGAATGGAGTCTTAATTACCACAGTGATGTTAAGGACCTTGAAAACTAGGCAGGAATTTGTGCCCAAAGTCCTTTCTTATGGGATTACATAATCTAATGATGTAGAGAACTTTTGTTATCTAGAATTTAAGGTACTCATAAAATACTGTTTGGTTATGGAATTTTTCTCTTGGTAAATGACTGTTCTCAAAGGCATATTGATTTCCATATAATCATATAGCTAGTTATACTCCAGTTTATTAACAAAATAGTCTTGGATTTTGTATGATTTAATGAATATAATTAATGACTATTCTTTCCTCTGATAGCCTGAGTTAATCAGGCCGACCTAGACTAATTATTTATACTCATTACAGAATTAAGAAAAATAGCTGCAAAATAGTATTTTGCATGATGGCTCTATTTTTCTCAACTTCCAATCTTAGGCACTTGATTAATTTCATTTTAAAGTGCAGGAATACTTACTTTAAGGAATAGAGATACTCTAGTCAAAAGAGTGGTAAAGTAAAATTCACATATAATCACTTTCTTATGTGCTTCAAAGTAAAATGATGTCAGTGGAAAGATGGGCACTAGTATTTTAGATATTGGTTATTTTATCATTTAGTTATTAAAGGTATTTTGTGCAGTATTGATATAAAAATCCGAACTATAAGTCATATTAGTTAATGGCCAGTTCCCAGAGGAATCTTATGAATAGCTTCATGGATGAACATGTTTATATCTTACCCTATGCAGCTTACTTTGAAATTTTTTGTATGTGTCTGTGTATTTAGCTGAGAGAGCAGCTAATGAACTTCAAGGTGAGGTAGTGAAGCCTCCTGGTTGATCAAGTCAAAGTAAAGCAACTGTTTAGTCAATTCTTCCTCTTAAGAGCAAAAACTGCATTTCCTTTTTCTATTTCAGTGCCTAGAATAGTACCTGGAAATAGTTGATGCTCAAAAATTTTGATTTTATTATGTAAGTTAAAGGGAGACTTGGATTTTAGTTATAAAAATGTTAATGCTCCTTTCAGGAATGTATATATTGTACCAATACAATAATTCTGTAATTAAAATGGAGAAGGACTTTTTGTACCACTGTCAACATATCAGAACCATTTTACTAAGATATTTCCATGTGTGGTTTCTAAAATTCATTTTCCACAATGTAAATACAGTGTATCCATCTACTGATCCCTTACTTCTTATTAGGACCATGCTGGTACTTTTACAGATTTCATCTTATTTACTAGATATCCTTCTTATATGCCTGCAAATAGGTATTATAATCTCTGTTTTTCAAATTGTGAGATTCTGACTCAATGTAAGTAAGCTGTCCAATAAGTTGCTTGGCAGTAAGTGCTGGAGCTTTCATTCGAACTCAAGTACTGCCTTTCTTGAATATCCTTGCTGGTAGTAAATCTTCATCTTTTGAATAGAAATAATCTTTCCTAGAAGTAGCCAAATTTTTCTGCCTTAAATTTGATGAAAAGATAGGTGACTAATCAAATCCTAGCCATAAAATATGAAGCAGTGAGACTTGTTTTATTGTTTGGGTGGTAAACTGTCCTGAAGGTAATTCATTCATCCAAAAAGGATGTTCAGAAACGTTTTCAGCAATGGCAGCATAATTATAGTGCATATGTAGCCCCTGAGATAACTGTGATAGACAATGCACATTTGGAAGATTAAGTTCTTTTTGTTAAAAAACAAAACAGGATAATTATTTTATAGTCACACTTTGTGATGCCAAAGTACATCACTTTCATGCCATTATCTAATTGTATATATTGTTTTAAGAGATGTAAAGAAATATTATATTAGACTACAGCATTACCCCATTTATGTTAGTATGGAACATTTGATCATTTCTAAGGGAAAATTTCAAAACTGTTTAGCTCATCTCAGTTTCTGTAGCATAGCCTCTAAAGTCTCATTTCTTTAACAGGGCCTTGTTGTTGTTCTAAAGGAATGATTGAAATGAAAAATGAGAGAGTCAAACAGCATACCATAATAGATGAAATGGAAAGTAATTATGTTAACGTTGACTCATTATGAAGCTCCAACCACTTTTACCTGCTCATTTCTGTGTGGAAACCTGTGCAGTTGAGATGCTGAATAAGAAATTCTTGTACAAATGAGCCTAGAGGCATGTTTCCAATACTGGAGCTAAGCCTATGCAGAATTGTAATGAATTTCCCTAAGTCAGTATTTAATTGTGCTATCAGAGAAGGTAGTTCTTCTGCCAGAAAATTTGGATTCTAATGTTTATCATCAAATTTTTAGCCATACAAATCTTCATAGCTGCATATAATTCTCATTTGTTAGTTATGAAGGAAAAACCTAAATTCCATACTACATCTATACCAATATAGTGTTAGATTTTATAAGATATATAGGAGAAGTATTTCAGAAGAATTGGGATGAAGGTATTTATAAGGAAAAAATGTTAGGGTCAAATGATACAGATAAATTCATACTGGGAAATACGTGCTCAGGAGTATTTTGTAAGGAAGCAGTTATGAATTATTCATTCTAGAAGTTTGGCCAAGGGGTGGGGTTTGTTTGTTTATATACAAGTTCATAATCATGTGTGTGTGTGTGTATAATACATATATATGTATATATGAAGATAAATGAAATACTTAAGAACATGGGATTTGGAATCATGCAGAACATATTTAAACCAAGTCTGTCTCACTCCCAAACTGAAGCTTTTATTCATGGTCAGAGAAATTTAAAAGAGTTATTCCCCTAAATGCTTACATTGCATCTCCCATTGCGTATATCCTTTTTGCCCATGTTCTTTTTCCTGTAGTGCTCAACTGTCAATCATCATGTATAATGCAATTTAATGTTCTTACCTCCTAAAATTGAAATGTCCTGCCTCGGTACAGGAAATAAAATATTGTAGAGAATATCTCTGACTATTAAATTGCCAATCTGGCTTAATTACTTCTTAGAAAAATGGTATATTATCATTTTTTAATTTAAAGAGACGTGATTTATTTTTCCTATGTCAGTGAGTGGCTTCCAAAAACAATTAAATATCTAATTTTTGTCATTATGTTAAACATTAAGAGTTTAATGGAAACAAAAGAATACAAGAAAAAAGAATATTTTATCTTGGGCATGAATGTTTCCTTTTTATTGTCAATGTGGTAGTTTTTTTTTAAGTAATAAACTTAAATTTCATTTTCTTTTTTTGTTTTTATTTTAATTCCAGTATTGTTAACATATAGTGTTAAATTCAGTTGACGATATGCTGATTCAACAGTTCCATACATCATTCAGTGCTCATCATAAATGCCCTCCTTAATCCACATCACCTATTTCACCCATCCATCCATCTACCTCCCCTCTGGTAACCACCAGTTTGTTCTCTATAGTTAAGAGTCTGTTTCTTCATTTGCCTCTCTCTCTTTTTTTTTAATTTTATTTTATTATGTTATGTTAGTCACCATACATTACATCATTAGTTTTTGATGTAGTGTTCCCATGATTTATTGTTTGCGTATAACACCTAGCACTCCATGCAGTATGTGCCCTCCTTAATACCCATCACCGGGCTAACCCATCCCCCCACCCCTCTCCCCTCTAAAACCCTCAGTTTTTTTCTCAGAGTCCATAGTCTCTTATGGTTCGTCTCCCCTCCGATTCCCCCCCTTCATTTTTCCCTTCCTA